>NC_088873.1:14920811-15086446 GCF_032884065.1 Artemia franciscana | reverse complement strand
TTACCCTCGAAAACTAAAACTTTCGAAATAGGAAAAGAGCCTTTAATCACATTCTTTACCATTTTTCAATCATAAAATAGTCTAATATCTTCATTTTTTCACAGACAAAGCTATTACCCTCGAAAACTAAAACTTTTTAAATAAGGAAAAGAGCCTTTAATCACATTCTTTAACATTTGCAATCATAAAATACTCTAATATCTTCATTTTTTCAACATACGTAGCTATTACCCTCGAAAACTAAGACTTTTGAAATAGGAGAAAGAGCCTTTAATCACATTCTTTACCATTTGCAATCATAAAATAGTCTAATATCTTCATTTTTTTCAACATACGTAGCTATTACCCTCGAAAACTAAAACTTTTTGAAATAGGAAAAAGAGCCTTTAATCACATTCTATACCATGTGCAATCATAAAATTGTCTAATATCTTCATTTTTTTCCACAGACAAAGCTCTTACCCCCGAAAACTAAAACTTTTAGAATAGGAAAAGAGCCTTTAATCACATTCTTTACCATTTGCAATCATAAAATAGTCTAATATCTTCATTTTTTCCACAGACATAGCTATTACCCTCGAAAACTAAAACTTTTGAAATAGGAAAAGAGCCTTTAATCACATTCTTCACCATTTGCAATCATAAAATTGTCTAATATCTTCATTTTTTCCACAGTCAAAGCTATTACCCTCGAAAACTAAAACTTTTGAAATAGGAAAAAGAGCTTTAATCACATTCTTTACCATTTGCAATCATAAAATAGTCTAATATCTTCATTTTTTCAACATACGTAGCTATTACCCTCGAAAACTAAAACTTTCGAAATAGGAAAAAGAGCCTTTAATCACATTCTTTACCATTTTCAATCATAAAATAGTCTAATATCTTCATTTTTTCACAGACAAAGCTATTACCCTCGAAAACTAAAACTTTTGAAATAGGGAAAAGAGCCTTTTAATCATATTCTTTTCCATTTGCAATCATAAAATAGTCTAATATCTTCATTTTTTCAACATACGTAGCTATTACCCTCGAAAACTAAAACTTTTGACATAGGGAAAAAGAGCCTTTAATCACATTCTTTACCATTTTGCAATCATAAAATAGTCTAATATCTACATTTTTTCAACATACGTAGCTATTACCCTCGAAAAGTAAAACTTTTGAAATAGGAAAAAGAGCCTTTAATCACATTCTTTACCATGTGCAATCATAAAATAGTCTAATATCTTCCTTTTTTTTCAAAGACCTAACTATTACCCTCGAAAACTAAAACTTTTGAAATAGGAAAAAAAAGCCTTTAATCACAATTTTTTAGCATTTTGCAATCATAAAATAGTCTAATATCTTCATTTTTTTCAACATACGTAGCTATTACCCTCGAAAACTAAAACTTTTTGACATAGGGAAAAGAGCCTTTCATCACATTCTTTACCATTTGCAATCAAAAAATAGTCTAATATCTTAATTTTTTTCAACAAACGTAGCTATTACCCTCAAAAACTAAAACTTTTGAAATAGGAAAAGAGCCTTTAATCACATTCTTTACCATGTGCAATCATAAAATAGTCTAATATCTTCATTTTTCCAGCATACATAGCTATTACCCTAGAAAACTAAAACTTTTGACATAGGAAAAGAGCCTTTTAATCACATTCTTTACCATTTGCAATCATAAAATAGTCTAATATCTTCATTTTTTCAACATACGTACCTATTACCCTCGAAAACTAAAACTTTTGAAATAGGAAAAGAGCCTTTAATCAGATTCTTTACGATGTGCAATCATAAATAGTCTAATATCTTCATTTTTTCAACATACGTAGCTATTACCCTCGAAAACTAAAACTTTTGACATAGGAAAAGAGCCTTTAATCACATTCTTTACCATTTGCAATCATAAAATAGTCTAATATCTTCATTTTTTCAACATACGTAGCTACTACCCTCGAAAACTAAAACTTTTGAAATAGGAAAAAGAGCCTTTAATCATATTCTTTACCATTTACAATCATAAAATAGTCTAATATCTTCATTTTTTTCAACATACGTAGCTATTACCCTTGAAAACTAAAACTTTTGAAATAGGAAAAAAGAGCCTTTAATCACATTCTTTACCATTTGCAATCATAAAATAGTCTAATATCTTCATTTTTTCAACATACGTAGCTATTACCCTCGAAAACTAAAACTTTTGAAATAGGAAGAAAAGAGCCTTTTAATCACATTCTATACCATGTGCAATCATAAAATTGTCTAATATCTTAATTTTTTTCCACAGACAAAGCTCTTACCCCCGAAAACTAAAACTTTTAAAATAGGAAAAAAGAGCCTTTAATCACATTCTTTACCATTTGCAATCATAAAATAGTCTAATATCTTCATTTTTTTCCACAGGACATAGCTATTACCCTCGAAAACTAAAACTTTTGAAATAGGAAAAGAAGCCTTTAATCACATTCTTTACCATTTGCAATCATAAAATTGTCTAATATCTTCATTTTTTCCACAGTCAAAGCTATTACCCTCGAAAACTAAAACTTTTGAAATAGGGGAAAAGAGCCCTTTAATCATATTCTTTACCATTTGCAATCATAAAATAGTCTAATATCTTCATTTTTTCAACATATGTAGCTATTACCCTCGAAAACTAAAACTTTCGAAATAGGAAAAAGAGCCTTTAATCACATTCTTTATCATTTGCAATCATGAAATAGTCTAATATCTTCATTTTTTTCACAGACAAAGCTATTACCCTCGAAAACTAAAACTTTTGAAATAGGAGAAGAGCCTTTAATCATATTCTTTACCATTTGCAATCATAAAATAGTCTAATATCTTCATTTTTTCAACATACGTAGCTATTACCCTCGAAAACTAAAACTTTTGACATAGGAAAAAGAGCCTTTAATCACATTCTTTACCATTTGCAATCATAAAATAGTCTAATATCTACATTTTTTCAACATACGTAGCTATTACCCTCGAAAACTAAAACTTTTGAAATAGGAAAAGAGCCTTTAATCACATTCTTTACCATGTGCAATCATAAAATAGTCTAATATCTTCCTTTTTTTTCAAAGACCTAGCTATTACCCTCGAAAACTAAAACTTTTGAAATAGGAAAAAAAGCTCTTTACTTTAATCACATTTTTTTACCATTTGCAATCATAAAATAGTCTAATATCTTCATTTTTTTCAACATACGTAGTTAATACCCTCGAAAACTAAAACTTTTGACATAGTAAAAAAGAGCCTTTAATCACATTCTATACCATGTGCAATCATAAAATAGTCTAATATCTTCATTTTTTCAACATACGTAGCTATTACCCTCGAAAACTAAAACTTTTGACATAGGAAAAAGAGCCTTTCATCACATTCTTTACCATTTGCAATCATAAAATAGTCTAATATCTTCATTTTTTCAACAAAACGTAGCTATTAGCCTCGAAAACTAAAACTTTTGAAATAGGGAAAAGAGCCTTTAATCACATTCTTTACCATGTGCAATCATAAAATAGTCTAATATCTTCATTTTTTCCAGCATACTTAGCTATTACCCTAGAAAACTAAAACTTTTGACATAGGGAAAAGAGCCTTTAATCACATTCTTTACCATTTTGCAATCATAAAATAGTCTAATATCTTCATTTTTTCAACATACGTACCTATTACCCTCGAAAACTAAAACTTTTGAATAGGAAGAAAAGAGCCTTTAATCAGATTCTTTACGATGTGCAATCATAAAATAGTCTAATATCTTCATTTTTTCAACATACGTAGCTATTACCCTCGAAAACTAAAACTTTTGACATAGGAAAAGAGCCTTTAATCACATTCTTTACCATTTGCAATCATAAAAATAGTCTAATATCTTCATTTTTTTCAACATACGTAGCTATTACCCTCGAAAACTAAAACTTTTGAAATAGGAAAAGAGCCTTTAATCACATTCTTTACCATTTACAATCATAAAATAGTCTAATATCTTCATTTTTTCAACATACGTAGCTATTACCCTCGAAAACTAAAACTTTTGACATAGGAAAAGAGCCTTTAATCACATTCTTTACCAATTGCAATCATAAAATAGTCTAATATCTTCATTTTTTCCACAGACATAGCTATTACCCTCGAAAACTAAAACTTTTGAAATAGGAAAAGAGCCTTTAATCACATTCTTTACCATTTGCAATCATAAAATTGTCTAATATCTTCATTTTTTCCACATACGTACCTATTACCCTCGAAAACTAAAACTTTTGAAATAGAAAAGAGCCTTTAATCACATTCTTTACCATGTGCAATCATAAAATAGTCTAATATCTTCATTTTTTAAACATACGTAGCTATTACCCTCGAAAACTAAAACTTTTGACATAGGAAAAAGAGCCTTTAATCACATTCTTTACCATTTGCAATCATAAAATAGTCTAATATCTTCATTTTTTCAAAATACGTAGCTACTACCCTCGAAAACTAAAACTTTTGAAATAGGACAAGAGCCTTTAATCACATTCTTTACCATTTGCAATCATAAAATAGTCTAATATCTTCATTTTTTCAACATACGTAGCTATTACCCTCGAAAATTTAACTTTTGAAATTGGAAAAGAGCCTTTAATCACATTCTTTACCATTTGCAATCATAAAATAGTTTAATATCTTAATTTTTTCAACATACGTAGCTATTACCCTCGAAAACTAAAACTTTTGACATAGAAAAGAGCCTATAATCACATTCTTTACCATTTGCAATCATAAAATAGTCCAATAGCATCATTTTTTCAACATACGTAGTTATTACCCTCGAAAACTAAAACTTTTGACATAGGAAAAAGAGCCTTTAATCACATTCTAAACCATGTGCACTCATAAAATGGTCTAATATCTTCATGTTTTCAACATACGTAGCTATTACCCTCGAAAACTAAAACTTTTGACATAGGAAAAGAGCCTTTAATCACATTCTTTACCATTTGCAATCATAAAAAAGTCTAATATCTTCATTTTTTCAACATACGCAGCTATTACCCTCGAAAACTAAAACTTTTGAAATAGGAAAAGAGCCTTTAATCAGATTCTTTACCATGTGCAATCATAAAATAGTCTACTATCTTCATTTTTTCAACATACGTAGCTATTACCCTCGAAAACTAAAACTTTTGACATAGGAAAAGAGCCTTTAATCACATTCTTTACCATTTGCAATCATAAAATAGTCTAATATCTTCATTTTTTCAACATACGTAGCTATTACCCTCGAAAACTAAAACTTTTGAAATAGGAAAAGAGCCTTTAATCACATTCTATACCATGTGCAATCATAAAACTGTCTAATATCTTCATTTTTTCCACAGACAAAGCTCTTACCCCCGAAAACTAAAACTTTTGAAATAGGAAAAGAGCCTTTAATCACATTCTTTACCATTTGCAATCATAAAATAGTCTAATATCTTCATGTTTTCCACAGACATAGCTATTACCCTCGAAAACTAAAACTTTTGAAATAGGAAAAAAGCCTTTAATCACATTCTTTACCATTTACAATCTTAAAATTGTCTAATATCTTCATTTTTTCCACAGACAAAGCTATAACCCTCGAAAACTAAAACTTTTGAAATAGGAAAAGAGCCTTTAATCACATTCTTTACCATTTGCAATCATAAAATAGTCTAATATCTTCATTTTTTCAACATACGTAGCTATTACCCTCGAAAACTAAAACTTTTGACATAGGAAAAGAGCCTTTAATCACATTCTTTACCAATTGCAATCATAAAATAGTCTAATATCTTCATTTTTTCCACAGACATAGCTATTACCCTCGAAAACTAAAACTTTTGAAATAGGAAAAGAGCCTTTAATCACATTCTTTACCATTTGCAATCATAAAATTGTCTAATATCTTCATTTTTTCCATAGTCAAAGCTATTACCCTCGAAAACTAAAACTTTTGAAATAGGAAAAGAGCCTTTAATCACATTCTTTACCATGTGCAATCATAAAATAGTCTAATATCTTCATTTTTCCAACATGCGTAGCTATTACCCTCGAAAACTAAAACTTTTGACATAGGAAAAGAGCCTTTAATCACATTCATTACCATTTGCAATCATAAAATAGTCTAATATCTTCATTTTTTCCACATACGTACCTATTACCCTCGAAAACTAAAACTTTTGAAATAGAAAAAGAGCCTTTAATCACATTCTTTACCATGTGCAATCATAAAATAGTCTAATTTCTTCATTTTTTCCACATACGTAGCTATTACCCTTGAAAACTAAAACTTTTGACATAGGAAAAGAGCCTTTAATCACATTCTTTACCATTTGCAATCATAAAATAGTCTAATATCTTCATTTTTTCAACATACGTAGCTATTACCCTCGAAAACTAAAACTTTTGAAATAGGACAAGAGCCTTTAATCACATTCTTTACCATTTGCAATCATAAAATAGTCTAATATCTTCATTTTTTCAACATACGTAGCTATTACCCTCGAAAATTTAACTTTTGAAATTGGAAAAGAGCCTTTAATCACATTCTTTACCATTTGCAATCATAAAATAGTTTAATATCTTAATTTTTTCAACATACGTAGCTATTACCCTCGAAAACTAAAACTTTTGACATAGAAAAGAGCCTATAATCACATTCTTTACCATTTGCAATCATAAAATAGTCTAATAGCTTCATTTTTTCAACATACGTAGTTATTACCCTCGAAAACTAAAACTTTTGACATAGGAAAAAGAGCCTTTAATCACATTCTAAACCATGTGCACTCATAAAATGGTCTAATATCTTCATGTTTTCAACATACGTAGCTATTACCCTCGAAAACTAAAACTTTTGACATAGGAAAAGAGCCTTTAATCACATTCTTTACCATTTGCAATCATAAAAAAGTCTAATATCTTCATTTTTTCAACATACGCAGCTATTACCCTCGAAAACTAAAACTTTTGAAATAGGAAAAGAGCCTTTAATCAGATTCTTTACCATGTGCAATCATAAAATAGTCTACTATCTTCATTTTTTCAACATACGTAGCTATTACCCTCGAAAACTAAAACTTTTGACATAGGAAAAGAGCCTTTAATCACATTCTTTACCATTTGCAATCATAAAATAGTCTAATATCTTCATTTTTTCACAAACGTAGCTATTACCCTCGAAAACTAAAACTTTTGAAATAGGAAAAGAGCCTTTAATCACATTCTTTACCATTTGCAATCATAAAATAGTCTAATATCTTCATTTTTTCAACATACGTAGCTATTACCCTCGAAAACTAAAACTTTTGAAATAGGAAAAGAGCCTTTAATCACATTCTATACCATGTGCAATCATAAAACTGTCTAATATCTTCATTTTTTCCACAGACAAAGCTCTTACCCCCGAAAACTAAAACTTTTGAAATAGGAAAAGAGCCTTTAATCACATTCTTTACCATTTGCAATCATAAAATAGTCTAATATCTTCATGTTTTCCACAGACATAGCTATTACCCTCGAAAACTAAAACTTTTGAAATAGGAAAAAAGCCTTTAATCACATTCTTTACCATTTGCAATCTTAAAATTGTCTAATATCTTCATTTTTTCCACAGACAAAGCTATAACCCTCGAAAACTAAAACTTTTGAAATAGGAAAAGAGCCTTTAATCACATTCTTTACCATTTGCAATCATAAAATAGTCTAATATCTTCATTTTTTCAACATACGTATCTATTACCCTCGAAAACTAAAACTTTTGAAATAGGAAAAGAGCCTTTAATCACATTTTTTACCATTTGCAATCATAAAATAGTCTAATATCTTCATTTTTTCACAGACAAAGCTATTACCCTCGAAAACTAAAACTTTTGAAATAGGAAAAGAGCCTTTAATCACATTTTTTACCATTTGCAATCATAAAATAGTCTAATATCTTCATTTTTTCAACATACGTAGTTATTACCCTCGAAAACTAAAACTTTTGACATAAGAAAAAGAGCCTTTAATCACATTCTATACCATGTGCAATCATAAAATAGTCTAATATCTTCATTTTTTCAACATACGTAGCTATTACCCTCGAAAACTAAAACTTTTGACATAGGAAAAGAGCCTTTAATCACATTCTTTACCATTTGCAATCATAAAATAGTCTAATATCTTCATTTTTTAACATAAGTAGCTATTACCCTCGAAAACTAAAACTTTTGAAATAGGAAAAGAGCCTTTATTCACATTCTTTACCATGTGCAATCATAAAATAGCCTAATATCTTCATTTTTTCAACATATGTAGCTATTACCCTCGAAAACTAAAACTTTTGACATAGGAAAAGAGCCTTTAATCACATTCTTTACCATTTGCAATAATAAAATAGTCTAATATCTTCATTTTTTCAACATAAGTAGCTATTACCCTCGAAAACTAAAACTTTTGAAATAGGAAAAGAGCCTTTAATCACATTCTTTACCATTTGCAATTATAAAATAGTCTAATATCTTCATTTTTTCAACATACGTAAATATTACCCTCGAAAACTAAAACTTTTTAAATAAGAAAAGAGCCTTTAATCACATTCTTTAACATTTGCAATCATAAAATACTCTAATATCTTCATTTTTTCAACATACGTAGCTATTACCCTCGAAAACTAAGACTTTTGAAATAGGAAAAGAGCCTTTAATCACATTCTTTACCATTTGCAATCATAAAATAGTCTAATATCTTCATTTTTTCAACATACGTAGCTATTACCCTCGAAAACTAAAACTTTTGAAATAGGAAAAGAGCCTTTAATCACATTCTACACCATGTGCAATCATAAAATTGTCTAATATCTTCATTTTTTCCACAGACAAAGCTCTTACCCCCGAAAACTAAAACTTTTAGAATAGGAAAAGAGCCTTTAATCACATTCTTTACCATTTGCAATCATAAAATAGTCTAATATCTTCATTTTTTCCACAGACATAGCTATTACCCTCGAAAACTAAAACTTTTGAAATAGGAAAAGAGCCTTTAATCACATTCTTTACCATTTGCAATCATAAAATTGTCTAATATCTTCATTTTTTCCACAGTCAAAGCTATTACCCTCGAAAACTAAAACTTTTGAAATAGGAAAAGAGCCTTTAATCACATTCTTTACCATTTGCAATCATAAAATAGTCTAATATCTTCATTTTTTCAACATACGTAGCTATTACCCTCGAAAACTAAAACTTTCGAAATAGGAAAAGAGCCTTTAATGCCATTCTTTACCATTTTCAATCATAAAATAGTCTAATATCTTCATTTTTTCACAGACAAAGCTATTACCCTCGAAAACTAAAACTTTTGAAATAGGAAAAGAGCCTTTAATCATATTCTTTACCATTTGCAATCATAAAATAGTCTAATATCATCATTTTTTCAACATACGTAGCTATTACCCTCGAAAACTAAAACTTTTGACATAGGAAAATAGCCTTTAATCACATTCTTTACCATTTGCAATCATAAAATAGTCTAATATCTACATTTTTTCAACATACGTAGCTATTACCCTCGAAAAGTAAAACTTTTGAAATAGGAAAAGAGCCTTTAATCACATTCTTTACCATGTGCAATCATAAAATAGTCTAATATCTTCCTTTTTTTCAAAGACCTAACTATTACCCTCGAAAACTAAAACTTTTGAAATAGGAAAAAAGCCTTTAATCACATTTTTTAGCATTTGCAATCATAAAATAGTCTAATATCTTCATTTTTTCAACATAAGTAGTTATTACCCTCGAAAACTAAAACTTTTGACATAGTAAAAAGAGCCTTTAATCACATTCTATACCATGTGCAATCATAAAATAGTCTAATATCTTCATTTTTTCAACATACGTAGCTATTACCCTCGAAAACTAAAACTTTTGACATAGGAAAAGAGCCTTTCATCACATTCTTTACCATTTGCAATCAAAAAATAGTCTAATATCTTCATTTTTTCAACAAACGTAGCTATTACCCTCGAAAACTAAAACTTTTGAAATAGGAAAAGAGCCTTTAATCACATTCTTTACCTTGTGCAATCATAAAATAGTCTAATATCTTCATTTTTCCAGCATACGTAGCTATTACCCTAGAAAACTAAAACTTTTGACATAGGAAAAGAGCCTTTAATCCCATTCTTTACCATTTGCAATCATAAAATAGTCTAATATCTTCATTTTTTCAACATACGTACCTATTACCCTCGAAAACTAAAACTTTTGAAATAGGAAAAGAGCCTTTAATCAGATTCTTTACGATGTGCAATCATAAAATAGTCTAATATCTTCATTTTTTCAACATACGTAGCTATTACCCTCGAAAACTAAAACTTTTGACATAGGAAAAGAGCCTTTAATCACATTCTTTACCATTTGCAATCATAAAATAGTCTAATATCTTCATTTTTTCAACATACGTAGCTATTACCCTCGAAAACTAAAACTTTTGAAATAGGAAAAGAGCCTTTAATCACATTCTTTACCATTCACAATCATAAAATAGTCTAATAACTTCATTTTTTCAACATACGTAGCTATTACCCTTGAAAACTAAAACTTTTGAAATAGGAAAAGAGCCTTTAATCACATTCTTTACCATTTGCAATCATAAAATAGTCTAATATCTTCATTTTTTCAACATACGTAGCTATTACCCTCGAAAACTAAAACTTTTGAAATAGGAAAAGAGCCTTTAATCACATTCTACACCATGTGCAATCATAAAATTGTCTAATATCTTCATTTTTTCCACAGACAAAGCTCTTACCCCCGAAAACTAAAACTTTTAAAATAGGAAAAGAGCCTTTAATCACATTCTTTACCATTTGCAATCATAAAATAGTCTAATATCTTCATTTTTTCCACAGACATAGCTATTACCCTCGAAAACTAAAACTTTTGAAATAGGAAAAGAGCCTTTAATCACATTCTTTACCATTTGCAATCATAAAATTGTCTAATATCTTCATTTTTTCCACAGTCAAAGCTATTACCCTCGAAAACTAAAACTTTTGAAATAGGAAAAGAGCCTTTAATCATATTCTTTACCATTTGCAATCATAAAATAGTCTAATATCTTCATTTCTTCAACATATGTAGCTATTACCCTCGAAAACTAAAACTTTCGAAATAGGAAAAGAGCCTTTAATCACATTCTTTACCATTTGCAATCATAAAATAGTCTAATATCTTCATTTTTTCACAGACAAAGCTATTACCCTCGAAAACTAAAACTTTTGAAATAGGAGAAGAGCCTTTAATCATATTCTTTACCATTTGCAATCATAAAATAGTCTAATATCTTCATTTTTTCAACATACGTAGCTATTACCCTCGAAAACTAAAACTTTTGACATAGGAAAAGAGCCTTTAATCACATTCTTTACCATTTGCAATCATAAAATAGTCTAATATCTACATTTTTTCAACATACGTAGCTATTACCCTCGAAAACTAAAACTTTTGAAATAGGAAAAGAGCCTTTAATCACATTCTTTACCATGTGCAATCATAAAATAGTCTAATATCTTCCTTTTTTTCAAAGACCTAGCTATTACCCTCGAAAACTAAAACTTTTGAAATAGGAAAAAAGCCTTTAATCACATTTTTTACCATTTGCAATCATAAAATAGTCTAATATCTTCATTTTTTCAACATACGTAGTTATTACCCTCGAAAACTAAAACTTTTTACATAGTAAAAAGAGCCTTTAATCACATTCTATACCTTGTGCAATCATAAAATAGTCTAATATCTTCATTTTTTCAACATACGTAGCTATTACCCTCGAAAACTAAAACTTTTGACATAGGAAAAGAGCCTTTCATCACATTCTTTACCATTTGCAATCATAAAATAGTCTAATATCTTCATTTTTTCAACAAACGTAGCTATTACCCTCGAAAACTAAAACTTTTGAAATAGGAAAAGAGCCTTTAGTCACATTCTTTACCATGTGCAATCATAAAATAGTCTAATATCTTCATTTTTCCAGCATACG
Source organism: Artemia franciscana (assembly GCF_032884065.1). Taxonomy (NCBI): domain Eukaryota; kingdom Metazoa; phylum Arthropoda; class Branchiopoda; order Anostraca; family Artemiidae; genus Artemia; species Artemia franciscana. The sequence goes on along the minus strand of NC_088873.1, from coordinate 15,074,416 downwards.
TAGCTATTACCCTAGAAAACTAAAACTTTTGACATAGGAAAAGAGCCTTTAATCACATTCTTTACCATTTGCAATCATAAAATAGTCTAATATCTTCATTTTTTCAACATACGTAGCTATTACCCTCGAAAACTAAAACTTTTGACATAGGAAAAGAGCCTTTAATCACATTCTTTACCATTTGCAATCATAAAATAGTCTAATATCTTCATTTTTTCAACATACGTAGCTATTACCCTCGAAAACTAAAACTTTTGAAATAGAAAAAGAGCCTTTAATCACATTCTTTACCATTTACAATCATAAAATAGTCTAATATCTTCATTTTTTCAACATACGTAGCTATTACCCTCGAAAACTAAAACTTTTGACATAGGAAAAGAGCCTTTAATCACATTCTTTACCAATTGCAATCATAAAATAGTCTATTATCTTCGTTTTTTCAACATACGTAGCTATTACCCTCGAAAACTAAAACTTTTGAAATAGGAAAAGAGCCTTTAATCACATTCTTTACCATGTGCAATCATAAAATAGTCTAATATCTTCATTTTTCCAACATACGTAGCTATTACCCTCGAAAACTAAAACTTTTGACATAGGAAAAGAGCCTTTAATCACGTTCTTTACCATTTGCAATCATAAGATAGTCTAATATCTTCATTTTTTCAACATACGTACCTATTACCCTCGAAAACTAAAACTTTTGAAATAGGAAAAGGGCCTTTAATCAGATTCTTTACCATTTGCAATCATAAAATAGTCTAATATCTTCATTTTTTCAACATACGTAGCTATTACCCTCGAAAACTAAAACTTTTGACATAGGAAAAGAGCCTTTAATCACTTTTTTTACCATTTGCAATCATAAAATAGTCTAATATACTCATTTTTTCAACATACGTAGCTATTACCCTCGAAAACTAAAACTTTTGAAATATGAAAAGAGCCTTTAATCACATTCTTTACCATTTGCAATCATAAAATAGTCTAATATCTTTATTTTTTCAACATACGTAGCTATTACCCTCGAAAGCTAAAACTTTTGAAATAGGAAAAGAGCCTTTAATCACATTCTTTACCACATGCAATCATAAAATAGTCTAATATCTTCATTTTTTCAACATACGTAGCTATTACCCTCGAAAACTAAAACTTGTGACATGGGAAAAGAGCCTTCAATCACATTCTTTACCATTTGCAATCATAAAATAGTCTAATATCTTCATTTTCTCAACATACGTAGCTATTACCTTCGAAAACTAAAACTTTTGATACAGGAAAAGAGCCTTTAATCACATTCTTTACCATGTGCAATCATAAAATTGTCTAATATCTTCATTTTTTCCACAGACAAAGCTCTTACACCCGAAAACTAAAACTTTTGAAATAGGAAAAGAGCCTTTAATCACATTCTTTACCATTTGCAATCATAAAATAGTCTAATATCTTCATTTTTTCCACAGACATAGCTATTACCCTCGAAAACTAAAACTTTTGAAATAGGAAAAGAGCCTTTAATCAAATACTTTACCATTTGCAATCATAGAATTGTCTAATATCTTCATTTTTTCCACAGACAAAGCTATTACCCTCGAAAACTAAAACCTAACCTAACCTAACTTAACCTAACCTAACCCTAGTCGTAAACTTTCTGTTTTTAGTCTGGCCCCAGTTGGATTACCAGAAAGCAAGATTTGTGGCAATGTATTATCCAAATGTAATCTACCCATCTTAACCTTTCTTTCACTATAATCGTAGACAGTGGGATCTTATCACATTTTTGGTATAGCGTATTGTTAAACATACAATTGTTCAAACGAGTATCTGAGGAAATTGTAGCATGTCTTCGTACACTTCTCTAAGCACCCACGTTTTAAAGCCTTACTTGTCCACTGCCAATTCCATGACTTCTAGGATCCTAGTCTTAGTTCTAAGACTTGTCATCTTTTTTCTTTTTTTTACAGCGGAGACACGCCCGAAGTTTAAGATATTCTATTGTTTACAGCACACTCAATTGACTTTTTACACTCAGCCAATTTCTCTTTACCTAACATCAGATCTCTATCTTAATTTATTTTAAGCAACTTACTATTCTAACCATTATTTTTCAAGCATACTCTCGTACCCTGAAGTCTCAAAAACTTCAAAGATCTCTTCACCTCAATAATAGTTTTATTTACGTTATTCAAATCAAATCTTCTGCATAATTCAAGTTTAGGAAATATCTACAAGCCAGCTCATTTAATATCATGTTCTCCCACACCCTTTGCGACGTTCCTTAGAACAAAATAGGCCAAAATAATCTACATAAACTAGAATAAGACACTATCCGACTTGTCTCCTGATTCCATGCCATACCTTGGAATCAGTGTGTTAACATGGTTAAAAAACATACACTTGGTTGTAATATATGCAGTAGCTATAATTATACATGCAACACTATGTACTAAAAATAGCCTAATATTAAATTAAACCAAAGATTATATAGCCTTAAACGTAAATACTGTTTCAAATTTGGCAAAACTCTTATTTTGGCTTTTTAATCCTGCGTTCAATATGGCTCATTGCAATCAATTGCAATTGACTTCATCACTGACAGCCAATAAAAATCGTTCTCTGTGAAAGAAAATGGCTTTCATTGGCTGTCAGTGACAGAATCAATTCTGATCGGTAACAACAAGGGTAAGTCTTGCTTTGGACATAAAAATGCCCTTTGACATTATGTTAGATGTTTTTCACCTTCTTCATACACAAGGTTAAATACGTGCAATAACGACAGCAACGGATCAAACAGTTCGTGGTAACGAAATTTTGATATCAATAGATACATCAAAAGAATGACATTTTATACTGATTCCAAATATATAAGATTGAGTTTAGTCTTACCCATCAAAAGCTATGAGCCTTAAAAAATTTGCCAGATTTTCACAAAATGGGGGAAACAAACCCAAAAAGTCAAAGATGCTTGATGAAAATCGCATCATCAGATTCAGCGTATAAGAGAATACTACTACAGAGGTTTCAAGTTCTTATCAGCAAAAATGTAGAATTTTTTTTCTTTTTTTTTGTCGGAAAAAATATACCTATTCCTTTTATATTTTTTTTTCAATGATGATCGTATAAAACCCGTCGTCCTAGAATATCTGAAGAGGGCTCATTCGAATGGAAATTGAAAGTTCTAATGCCATCTTTAAGTGAACAAAAAGATTGGAAGGCAACTAGCCTCTCCATGCCCGTTTCCCCCTAATTCGACCGATCTAAATTTTGAGATGACCATTTTGTCCAGCATAGTTGAAAGGTCGAATAACTACAATTTAAAGGATAACTTGACAATTCAGAGCCCCGGAGAAAGGGCTGTAAATTATTAGATTTGTCCATTGTTTACATATAGCATTTGTATTTGAGAAGCATACAGACATTTATCGGGGGGAGGGGGGAGAGTTCGATGTGCATTTTCTACTGAGGGGTTTCCACGAGAAAAATATTCGTTGAGGAGAAAAATTTCGGGGAAAGAGGAGGGAACTTTCCAGAATTCCTATTCGAAATTATTCTTATTTTTCTACTTTCTCTACAGGAGAAACTTTCCACTGGCGGGAGGGGGTTATTTCCGGCATGATTTAAAAAACAACCAGAAATCAAAGTCTTTTTCAAGTGAAAGTATGCTAAGGAGGACTTTTCCAGCGGAATCGTCCGCAAGAAATTTTCCGAGGAGAATTCAGCAAGGATGGAAGTATAAAAGGGGAAAAGGGGGTATTTTACACGGAAAGAACTTTCAGTGGAGGAATTATCCATGAGTGGAAGGGAGTTTTACATGGAGGGGGAACCAGATTTCCCAGCATTATTTGAAAAATGATTAGAAATGGAAAAACAGGTTTTTTTCAACAGAAAGTAAGACCCGACATTAAAAGTTGAAACAAACAGAAATTATTCCGTATATGAGAACCCCTTCTCAATACCTCACTATTTACGCTAAAGTGAGACTTTTTGTCCCAATTCTTTAAGAACAACTCCTGAAACACAAGGGACGCTTAATTAGAATAAGAATCTTTTTTAATAATTTTCTAATAAGAAACTTTAGTGCAAAGAGCGGGGTATTGAGGGGGGGCACAACACTCCTCGTATACAGAATAATTTCTGTTCGCTTTTGGTTTTAATATTGCTCCTTACTTTTTATTGACAAAAAAATATTTAATTATGTACAAGTACTGTAAATCTTAACTAAACCAAAAAAAAATGTTTCTTGTCTTGTTGACAATCAAGCCCAGATGCTTCATATGCCTAAAATACAAGATCGGCAAAGTTGCTGATATAGCAGCCAACAATGATTTTTTCCCTAAATATAGCCAAAATAATTGTCACATTTTATTTGCCAAAGTTATAACATTAGTCTTTGGGAGAATTTTCACTCGTTTATTATGCCAATGTTTACCGATTGTCTATCTGTTCATTACAAATTACGTCAAGTAGCAAACAAGAGACAATTACTTCATAGTTTATCAATTGCATAAATTTATTGTTTTGTATCCTTTAACAATTAGACATATCACGTATCTAAAAACAAAATTGGCACATAGATAGATATCTATTTCCAATACATTACAATTATTTTTTACTATTCAATGTCACGTCCTTGTCTATAAACTAAATAATTGTAGGCACCAAATCTACAACGCCTGCAATTATGCAATAATTTTAGGCACCAAATAACACCATTTTAATCGATCTCCATGCGTCTTCATCCTTATTGGCAGAACATAAATTAAATAATCAGAACATTTTTTAAAGTAATATCTGTTCGTTTTAATGTCGCTCCTTACTTTCAGTTAAAATAACTTTTTTTTTATTTAATTTCTGGACGTTTTTATTAGTAAAAGATACAGGTAACTTAACTTACGTAACAAACTTTATATTCGTATGTTTTTATTCGTATATGAGGGGGTTCACCCCCTCGTCAATACCAAGCTCTTTAAACTGAAGCGTAAATTTTGTTTCAATTCCTTAAGAATGACCCTGGATCACAAATGCCACAGAATAAATAGTTGAAATTAATATAAAATACTTTAGCGTAAAGAGCGACGTATTAGGAGGATGTGAACCCCTAATATGCGTAACAATTTCAGTTTTTTTTTAAGTTTTAATGCTGCTCCTTACATTCAATTGGAAAAACTTTCTCACCTTACAAAACAATTCAAAAAAAACTTATTTTTTAGGCTGAATGGCTTTCTCATAGTTTTGATCGAATAATTTTGAGAAAAAAGGAGCGGGGAAGGAGGCCTAGTTGTCCTCCGTTTTTTTGGTTACTTAAACAAGCAACTAGAATTTTAAATTTTTTACGAATGTTTTTATTAGTAAAAGATATACGTAACTTACAAAATAGCTTACGTAACGGACTTCTGTATTTTTATGTTTTTATTACGTATATGAGGGGGTTCAGCCCCTCGTCAGTACCTCGCTCTTTACACTAAAGCTTAAATTGCGTCTCAATTCTTTAAGAATGACCCCTGAATCAAAAAAGCCGTACAATAAATAGTTGAAATTACTAAAAATACTTTAGCGTAAAGAGCGAGTTATTAGGAGGAGGTGAGCCCATCATATGCGTAATAATTTCTGCTCGTTTTAAGTTTTAATGTTTCTCCTTACTTTCAGTTGAAAACAATTTTTCATATTTATTTTTTCATTGTTTTTTTTTAAATAATAGTAGAAAATCCTGCGCTCCCTTCATAAAGATTTTCTTCCCCCATGACAAATTCCCCCATGGAAAGATCCCCCCACGTAACCCCCTACCCTCAACCCTTCCTCCCCCAACCCAAAAAATCCCCCTGAAAACGTACGTACACTTCCCAATAACCATTATTATATGTAAACACTGGTCAAAGCTTGTAACTTGAAGCCCTTCCCAAGGGGACTGTGAGGGAGTAAATCGTCCCCAAAGACATAGTTATTAGGTTTTTCGACTATGCTGAATAAAATGGCTGTCTCAGAATTTTGATCTGGTGACTTCGGAAAAAATGAGCGTGGGAGGGGGTCTATGTGCCCTCCAATTTTTTTGGTCACTTAAAAAGGGCACTAGAACTTCCATTAGAATAAGCCCTCTAGCGACATTCTAGGACCACCGGGTCGTATGGCACTTGTGACGAGGCGAGAAGAGCTAAGGGCCAAAAGATCATATGGTATGAGCTCTAACAAAATTCTATGAATCAATAGATTGATTTAAAAGGGAAAATAAGAGGCTTAATGCCGGTCAGGATTTAAAATAAGAGCTCTGAGTCACGATGTCCTTCTAAATATCAAAATTCATTAAGATCCGATCACCCACTTGTAAGTTATAAATACCTAATTTTTTCTAAAATTTCCTCTCCCTTTAGCCCCCCAGATGGTCGAATCTTGGAAAACGACTTTACCAAGTCAAATTTTGCAGCTCCCTGACACGCCTATCAATTTTCATCGTCCTAGCACATCCAGAAGCACCAAACTCGCCAAATCACTTATCTCCCCCCAAATCCCCCAAAGAGAGCGAATCCAGTACGGTTAAGTCAATCACGTATCAAGGACATTTCCTTATTCTATTCACCAAGCTCCCCCCAATGTCAAACGATCTGGTCGGGATTTGAAATAAGAGCTCTTAGACATGAATTCTTTCTAAAAATCAAATTTCATTAAGATCCAATCATCTATTCGTAAGATAAAAATACCCCATTTTTACGTTTTCCATGAATTCCAGTTTCCCCCTCCAACTCCCCTCAATGTCACAGGATCTGGTCGGAATTCAAAATTAGAACTTTAAAGCACAAGATCCTTCTAAATATCAAATTTCATTAAGATCTGGTCAACCTTTCGTAAGTTACAAATACCTCAATTTTCAAAATTACCCCCCCACCCTCCAATTCCACCAAAGAGACCAGATTCGGTCCGGTTATGTCAGTCACGTATCTTAAACAGGTTTTTATTCTTCCCATCCAGTTTCATCCTGATCTCACAGCTTTAAGTATTTTCTAAGATTTCCAGTCCCCCCCCCAATGCTCCCCCTCCCCCAATTACGCTTGATCCGGTTGAGATTTAAAATAAGAGATCTGAGTTACGAGGTCCTTCTAAATATGAAATTTCATGAAGATCCGATCACTCCTTCGTAAGTTAAAAATATGTCATTTTTTCTTATTTTTCCTCTCCCTTTAGCCCCCCAGATGGTCGAATCTGGGAAAACGACTTTATCAAGTCAAATTGTTCAGCTCTCTGACACGCCTATCAATTTTCATCGTCCTAGCACGTCCAAAAGCACCAAACTCGCCGAATCACTGAACCCCTCCCCCCAACTCCCCCAAAGAGAGTGAATCCAGTACGATTCTGTCAATCACGTATCAAGGACATCTGTTTATTCTATCCACCAAGCTTCATCTCAATTCCAACACTCCAAGTATTTTTCCAAGATTTCCACATCCAACTCCCTCCAATGTCAAACAATCTGGTCGGGATTTGAAATAAGAGCTCTTAGACATGAATTCTTTCTAAAAATCAAATTTCATTAAGATCTGATCATCTATTCGTAAGATGAAAATTCCCCAATTTTCACATTTTCCAAGAATTCCAGTTTCCCCCTCCAACTCCCCCCAACGTCACAGGATCTGGTCGGAATTTAAAATTAGACTTTAAAGCACAAGATCCTTCTAAATATCAAATTTCATTAAGATCTGGTCAACCTTTCGTAAGTTACAAATACCTCAATTTTCAAAATTACCCCCCCCCCTCCAATTCCACCAATGAGAGCAGATCCGGTCCAATTATGTCAGTCACGTATCTTAGACAGGTTTTTATTTTTCCCATCCAGTTTCATCCTGATCTCACCGCTTTAAGTATTTTCTAAGATTTCTGATCCCCCCAACTCCCACCCCCCAATTACGCTTGATCCGTTTGAGATTTAAATTAAGAGATCTGAGTTATGAGGTCCTTCTAAATATGAAGTTTCATGAAGATCCGATCACTCCTTCGTAAGTTAAAAATACATAATTTTTTCATATTTTTCAGAATTAACCCCCCCCCCCAATAGATCAGATCCATTCCAATTATGTAAATCACGTATGTAAGACTTCTGCTTATTTTTCCCACCAAGTTTCATCCCGATCCCTCCAATCTAAGCGTTTTCCATGATTTTAGGTTCCCCCACCCCAAACTTCCCCCAACGTCACCAGATCCAGTCAGGATATAAAACAAGAGCTTTGAGACACGATATCCTTCTAAATATCAAATTTCATTGAGATCCGATAACCCGTTCGTAAGTTAAAAATACCTCATTTTTTCTAATTTTTCAGAATTAACCCCTCTCCCAACTACCCCAAAGAGAGCGGATCCGTTCCGGTTATGTCAATCATGTATCTAGGACTCGTGATTATTTTTTCCACCAAGTTTCATCCCGATCCCTCCACTCTAAGTGTTTTTCAAGTTTTAGGATTCCCCCTCCCAACTCCACCCCCTCCAATGTCACCAGATCTGGTCGGGTTGAAAATAAGAGCTCTGAGCCACAATATTCTTCTAAATATCAAATTTCATTGAGATCCGATCACCTGTTCGTAAGTTAAAATACCTCATTTTTTCTAATTTTTCAGAAATAACCCCCCCCCCCCAACTATCCCAAAGAGAGCGGATCCGTTCCGTTTATGTTAATCATGTATCTAACACTTCTATTTATTTTTCCCACCAAGTTTCATCCCGATCCCTCCACTCTAAGTGTTTCCCAAGTTTTAGGTTTCCCCCTCCCAACTCCCCCCCCTCCCAATATCACCAGATCTGGCCGAGATTTAAAATGAGAGCTCTAAGACACGATATCCTTCTAAACTTCAAATTTCATTGAGATCCGATCACCCGTTCGTAAGTTAAAAATACCTCATTTTTTCTAATTTTTCAGAATTACCAAACCCCCCCCCCAACTACCCCAAGATATCGGATCCGTTCCAATTATTTCAATTATGTATCTAGGACTTGTGCTTATTTTTCCCATAAAGTTTCATCTCGTTCCCTCCATTCTAAGTGTTTTCCAGGATTTTAGGTTCCCCCCTCCAAATACCCCTTCATGTCATCAGATCCGGTCGAGATTTAAAATAAGAGCTCTGAGACACAATATCATTTCAAACATCAGCTGTCATTAAGATCCCATCACCCATTCATAAAACAAAAGTACTTCATTTTTTCTATTTTGTCCGAATTAACCGACCCCCCCCCCCCAGATGGTCAAATTGGGAAAACAACTATTTCTAATTTAAGCTGGTCCCGTTCCTGATACGACTGCCAAATTTCATCGTCCTAGCTTACCTGAAAGTGCCTAAAGTAGCAAAACCAGGACCGACAGACAGACAGACCGACAGACCGACAGAAATGGCGATTGCTATATGTCACTTGGTTAATACCAAGTGCCATAAAAACAACAGACAAACAAATAAACACACATCCGGGATCTGTCTTCTGGCAAAAGTAAAAAGTTCCACATTTTTGCAGACAGGAGCTTGAAACTTCTACAGTAGGGTTCTCTGATACGCTGAATCTGATGGTGTGATTTTCGTTAATATTCTATGATTTTTAGAGTGTGTTTCAATTTCAATTTTCTCAGGCTCGTGACTTATGATGGGTAAGACTAAACTTGATGAAACTTATATATTTAAAATAGCATTAAAATGCGATTCTTTTGACGTACCTATTGATATCAAAATTTCGTCGTTTAGAGTTTTGGTTACTATTTAGCCGGGTCGCTCCTTACTACAATTCGTTATCACGAGCTGTTTCATAAGGTTTAGATTTGTAATTTTCTGCAGTTATATGGTGTATGGTTTTATTGTTTCAACTTAAGTCGCTAATTTTGCCACCATTCACTAGCTAAGATCCAGGTGATTCCAGCTACAAAATTTCAATTTTGAAATTCTCTCTGTATTCTTTATAATGAAAAGTACTTTGAAAACGGTCTGAAAATCGTTGAAGAAAGGAAATTTTTCCATTTTTAAGGCGAGTTTCAATCATTCCCTAAGAAAATGTTAAGGCAATATCATACTTGTGACTCAGTAAATGGATCATTTCTAATTGTGCAAGTATTTTGTCTTTTCGGTGTAATTTAGAGCTGTAGGCTGTTCGCAAAACCATATATTCTCCATGTGGCATAAGCCTTAAAGGAGTATATTCACAAGTCTAAAAACTTTCAATCGCAGATCTAAGGTGGCATTCCAGATCTAAATGGTAGCCTACTTGAAAAGTATAATAAACAACAATGCAACAACTATAAGTAAATATGCAGCAATTTAAAGCTAATTATGCAACAATTATAGAAAAGAAAAGAAACATGCCCAGTAATAGTTCCACGGGTGACAAAAAATAAATCGACTTACTTGACATAAGATCCATTTTACTTAGCCCAAAATCTGTTAATTTGATATGACCAAGGGCGGTAACAAGTGGACTGAAAAAAAAGAGAAAAAGCATTAGCGTCAGTTAACGGACACGAACAATCTTGGAAAAATCAGAGAGAAGAAAAACACAGAACACACAATATTTTCACATATTTATTTACTTTGTTTTCATCATTGTATACTCCTTTTTTCTTGGAAATATGATTTTTTTTGTTAAAATGTGACTTTGAAGAATGATACGATATGTCATTTCTGTATTTTGATATTAATCTTCTATGTCATTTCAGAAGCATCTTGATGTGACAACTGAAGATAGGTTCTGACAGGGCTCAGATCCCATTGGGGCAGTCGGATTTTGTAGTGCCAGTGGTATTTTTGCAGTGGTATTTTATCCTCTATCTGCGGCACTTGTCTTTCCTAATATGTTGTTGAGTCAGGAAGAGCAAACCGTCGCAACCACATTTGCAATGAAGGAGGTACAATGATTCCACACAGGATTTGTTGAGAAGAGCAGCTTATCACGGCAACTAGTAGACACGAATCTTGCCATAGAAAATGCAATAAACATATTAGTGAAGCAGAATTTATAATTTTTAACTTCATTAATGACTACTTCAGGCATTGTGAAGGCAACACTTCGAACCAAACTTTTTTTTCTTGGATATTTTAATGCACATTCGTTAAGTACAAATAATAAATTCTTGCTTCATTAATACGATAAATTACGACATTTTGAAGTGTAATATGTTAAACCAACTTCTCTTTGTTTCAGGTTGATCACAATATTTTCATTTGCAGCCTTCGATGTTTAAGCCCTCTATCTCATTTCAAGCCGTATCTCCTCCCTTCCCATATTACTGGGGCTCACTAACACAGTTTCTCGTAACGAATGGAAACAAAACTTTTAGGACAATGATACTTTAAAGATAATATTGATCTTCTCAAATGTTCATTCCAGAGCTGATTTTATAAAAACTAACCAAAAGTCCTAGAAAAACAAGCTTTATTACCCCAAAATTATGCGGATTAGTTAAACAAAAAGGAAAAACAAAGGAAAAGAAAGTTGATGAGCTATCGAACAAGAAAAACTTGGACTTAATTAATGTTCCTCAATTCCATTACATTTCCCAAACTAATACTCCACGAAGAGCTTATACCATTACGGCAAAACGGGTCTTAAACAGAGTATCACAATTTGATATTAGAATCACAATTTGATATTACAATATTTTGATATTATGTCATTCTAATATGAGTAGCTAGATCCGTTACCGGACACAAGGAAGGCCAAAATTTTACCACTAATTTGTTGTTGTACGGTTTCGTTGTTCTTAACAATACATTGATTAAAAAAACAAAACTCTCATTGTCATTATTGATCATATTACTATGTTAAAAACTGGCCTAAATCTGAACTTTTTCATTAACTGATAAAATCAATAAGATTTCTAATTTTTGCGTTAGTATCTTTATTTGAAGATTTTTAATATACTAAGCTGGTAATATAAAGAGATCCCAATACGCGTTTTACATTGCAAATACTAGAAAGCTTAAATTATGATACAGGGACCACAATTTGTTTTTGCAGAATGTAGATTTTTACTGAGTCAAGGTTGTATACTGATATGACCAGCTAGCAACCTCCTTGAGGGACCCCACGCATCTGATGGGCTAATATAATAAATCAAGACCTCCTTAGCCATTCCTATAACTCAAATGAGGCCTTATTCCTAACCCTGGACAGTGTCATTGGGGAAGAATGACGGTACTGTTAACTACTTTCCTCCACGCTGGCGATCCTGCTGAGGAAGACAGTCAAGTCAAGTAGGTAAAAAGGTGAAAAAATATTAGCTAATATAGAATTGTAATAACCAGGCAAAGGCCTCAAAGAGTAAGCCCCAAAATAAAAGAATAGCTCTAATTTGTAATTAGGATATACGAAAAAAAATTGGTAGCTGTTATTTCAATGAGAGCTCAGTTAAACAATGATTTATTTTATTTTAACTTATCGTTTATTTTATTATCATTTATTTAAAACTTTAGGTTTACCATTTGTATATCTTAAAACCCACTGTTCTGATAATTTGACTTAACAGATATTAAACACAACTTTTTGCCGAAGAACTTTTTGTTCTTCAAAAAGATGTTCTTCACGATATTTGTATCTGTGACAAAAACTCCTTTGGTATCAGAAAATATGAAATCAAGTACTACGGTCACTATAGAAAAACAATTAGGGATCATGTAGCTGAACAAATATATATTTTACTTTGTGGTAATGCATAGAAGATGTATATATTTTTTCGAAATAGGATATTTGACTTACGTCGTTAGCGGTAGAAAGTTTCCGTTTAACCGAGATAAAAAAATAAGGTTGTTAGTCAAAATTCATAGAGCCCTTCTTTTCCCACTAAAGATAGGAGGATTCTGCTAAATCCAGGTTCAGAAAATCTTATCAAAATCTTTTCAACTACACCAAAAAACAAAGTATCCTGATCGACCAATCCCTTCGTCACTTTTAGGGAAAATTGGAGAAATTTTGGTCCAGTGTTTAATTAATTAATTGGTTCTTCAAGCCCCAAATTTATTAAGCAAGCTAATTCCTCCAATAAGCTACACCGAACATATAGAACCAACAATTTTTCAGCAGACAATGAAAATCGAATAGTCTTTAAGAGCAGATTGGGAGGTAGTCAAAAGCAGACCATTAAATAGGGTGATATGGCGGAAGAGAGCTCATGAACTACCTTAGGGGGTAAATTTTATGACTTCTAAGAACTTCAACGCAGATCTTAAGCCGCGTTCCCTCTTATACAAATTGAAAAATAATATTGTTGTTCTATAGCTATACGAAGAGCGACGCTTGGCTTTGTTTCTAGAATTTATTGTTTGATCTATTTTATTTTTAGTTTTCTTAACACATTTTTCCATGTTAATACAGAAATCCAATAAAGAAGGGTTTTGGTGTAGCCTCGGTAAATACATCTTCCAATCTTTTCTCAAGTTTTGACCCAAGTGTCTTGTTTTTTTTTTTTTTTTTTTTTTTTTTGAAATTCTCTCAACATCAGCTTCAGTTTTTGAATAATCTTTCAACCAATTTGCAAGAGATTAAAATATCTGTAGAGATGAAAGAGGAAACGAAATTTATATCTAAGTTCCGTAGGCTTCAGAATAAACATACAAAATGGATTATTATTATTAACGATGTATTTACTAGGAAATTTTAATTCCTTGTAGTATATTTGCAAGGAAAGTTAAAAGATTAAGAAAGACAAAATAAAATTCCTTTTTCACCCCAAGAACTATTTACAAGTTCCAAAAAGATTTTTTACGGTGAATTCTAGTGATTTCTACTTTGTCCGCGATTTCTACGCAACACTCGTTCGAATTTTATAATTTTTTTGGCATAGTTTAGGTAAATAGTTTATTTGTTTTTTTTTTCGAGCAAACTTGATCTATTTGGTCCAGAGGCATAGGAAGCTCCTAAAAAGGGGGACATCGGCCATAGGGTAGGTGTAATAATAGATGAATACACTAAAGCTGGGTTAGCGGTTGTAGATTTCACATTAAAGTCTTGGAGCATTTCATTCGCTTATGTTAAAAACAAGTCTTCAAAATCAGCTGGAAATTCATTTTTTAATGTGGTTTATTGCGGCGATTTGCCTATAGCTGGGTTGGTGCTTGTAAGGTAGTTGTAAGAGCAGCTGAATTGCCTGAGGATGGGTTGGCGGTTGTAGATTTCACATTAAAGTCTTAGAGCGCTTCATTCGTTGATGTTGAAAAAACGTCTTCAAACTCATCTGGAAGTTCTTTGTTGAATACCTGGCTTGTTGCAGGAGAGTACGGCAAGTAGCCTATAGCTGGGTCGGTGCTTGTAGAGGTTGTAATCTATAGAAAAGGAATTGTAAAGATCACGGTTCATCTATAGAAAAGGAATTGTAAACATCACGGAACAAAATGGAATACAAATAAAAAATTAAGCTCATATTATTCAATTCGTGAAATGTCAAACATTCCCACAATCAATTCCAAAGTAAAGATTTCCAATAAAGATCAGCTTTTTATTTCAGACAATCGCAAATGACCAGCAACCCTTCACCTTCGCCCTAGTCTTGGAAAATGTTGGAAAAGAGAAATGAAAAAGTCTCAAATCAGGAATAAATCTAGAATCTATGTTAGAACTGTTACCGGGACAGGGTCTTTATGAGAGGAAAAAATAAATAGAAAACTAATCAAGAAAGATTTAAAGTTTACAAGCCATCAAAATGATGATATATACACTGAGCCATGACTTTATGAGCTTTGAGTAGACTTTTATAAGATGAAAGATCTTTTAGAAAAAGTACGATGTATGGTTCATACTATTATTGTTAGCTTAATAATTCTCTAAAATATTTGAGTTCTTGAACACGGCTTGGGGACCCATTCAACCCATCTGTATGTAGAACACAAGTTATGACATTATAAGAAGTAAATAAACTAACAAAAAAAAAAAAAAAAAAAAAACTCAAGCCAACAGCTACCTCGCAAAATCCTGGATCAGCCTCTTCCTAAGCTCAAATATACTGAAATAATAAATGCTGAAATGGTAATTTCCTATAATCTGTCACAATAGTATATGTAAAAAGGGCTTGATAAGCAGAAATTTGTCTTACTTGTCCGGTTTCAGGTCCCTATGAACAATTCCATAAGAATGGAGGTACTCAACTGCTAGAACTGTTTCGGCAAAATAGAATCGTGCCGGATCAAAGGGAAATGGCCCCATCGCTTTGATTAATGCAGCACAATCACCGCCTTCAACGTACTCCATAACCATACACAAGTGTTTCTGAAAAAAAATCGTTCAAACTGCTTAGAAATATAAAAGCACCTGATTAAGAAGTGCAGTTATTTCCTTACGCTAAATTGAACGACAACAGGTTTACGCCATATTCTTACCAGGGGTTAAAACAGTTGAACAGGAGTTGAACCCTTTACAAGTTGACTATACTAAATTCTACCTTAATATATTAGTTCTGAACAAGATCATATTTATCCTCTTTATTTTTTGAATTATCTTGTTTGTAATATCAAGGCTCTTAGTTATGCTTCTGTCTTAGGTAAACCCGGGATGTCCTAAAACTACATCATAAGATAGGTAGAATATAGATGGTGGCATGTTATTGCTATACATCTTAAAACACGATCTTAATTCTTATTTATATTATTGGGTAAGAAAAATATAGACAAAAGTAAGTCAGTCAAGCATACTATAGAAAGTTGACACATTTGAACGAACCCATGATGAGAAATCAGCTTGCATTGTAATGAAAACACATCGTGAAAAAAAAAGAAAAGTATAAAAGACTGGTAAATTTTCAGTGAAATTCGGGATTTTTTTCAACGTGGAAAATATGTACATATAAGATAAAGAATCCATCGTTTTTATCTTTCTTTTTGCTCGGAAGATTCTAAAGGGGAAGGATAAGGAAATTCAATAGGATTTAAATTTCATACACTTTATACATACTGCAAACACTATACATTTGAATGCGACGTCTACGAACTCCTTACACTAAAAGCGTGCCACAGCACATGAAGGGCATAGGGGCTTTTTATTCCAGTTAAAACGATTATTGTGTTGCGAGAGCAACACTTTGGTTTTGTCCGGTTCTTTTTTTTTCTTTCCTATGTGTCCAATCTCAGCGTATTCCTGGAAACTAGTAAGGGTCTAACCTTTGCGGTTTTTACGGGAAGTATGAACCTCAGGCCGGATTGATGAATATGACATTACATTTTGGAAAGCTCCGCAGAACTCTTGCCTGGGGCCAAAAAGGATGGTTTTTGCTTGTCCAGGAGCCAGAGCCTATGGTACGGGAAGTGAAGTGGAGTTATATAGCCTATGTCAGAGAGGAGTATCTGAAGTTCTGCAGCCAAGCTTTCGTTTCATCAAAGCATGTTTCTGCTTTCGAGTGGAAAGCTCCGTTCTAGCAGGCAAGCAGGCAGGCACCACTTTCAAATTGAAGATGTGCTAAAATTTATAAGTGTTAAATATATGCGGCAGTTACCCGGCCCCACAGCCAATATATCTTCTTTGAGTGATAAATAGAAAAATTTACAGAAGCAAAAATGTGGCATTTTCCCACGGGTCCGAAAGTGCTGCCATCTATTGTTTCAATCCATACTGTTCGTGATTTCACCTGAGTTTATCATTCGGTTTTTCGGACTTGGGATTGCGGTAGAGAAATGGTATCAGATGTGATTAATAAACTTTAAAAGTTGTCTCATTCCTAAAGAAATTGGAGCTCATCCTTTGCTCCTTTCTAAGTGGTGTTAGAAAGTTGGCCTACGGCAACAAAAAAAAATCAACTTTTGAACTAAGACAGATAAAATTTTTTTATCGACGGCAATCGATAGCTCTTGATGAGCTGATCAAAATATATGACATCCATTTTTGGTACAAAAGTTGAGACATCATGAGGTATACCAGTTTGAAATTTCAAGGGGTTGACAACGTCAGTAGTAAGGTACACACTGACACGAAATCTAGGCCGATACAAATTGTGAGACATATAGAGGACTTGTAAGCAACAGTTGGCTGTTAGGTAATAATCACCTTAGGCAATGAGGGGTTAGCAACTTTTGCTAGTTGGTTTATCTATTATTTGTTTCCAGTGTATTTGATGGTAAACCCAATTTGGTTCCAGTGGTAAGACATGTAGGGGACTTGTAAATAATAATCTGCTGTTAGGCTATAGTCAACTTCAGCGATGAGGGGTTTGCAACTATACTAGTTTGTGTACCCATTTACTTGTTTCCGGTAAACTTGATGCCTATCACGGGAGAGGGACTTATAAGTAAGAATCGGTTCACTTTGGGCGAGAAACGGGTGTTAGAACATAATCATCTTCGGCAATGAGGGGTTTGCCACTTTTGCTAGTTGGTGTACCTATTATTTATTTCCAGTGTATTTGATGGTTAAACAAAATTGGTTCCAGTGTAACAAATGTAAGTAATAATCGGCTGTTGGGCTACAATCATCTTCAGCGATGAGGGGTTTGCAACTTTTGCTAGTTGGTATACCCATTTATTTGTTCCCGGTGAACCTGATGTCTATCACGGGAGAGGGACTTGTGTGTAAGAATATGTTCACTTTGGGCTAGAAATTTGTGTAAATTGGTGCAAATTTTATTCGATCTCTTTAAATCTGACAGAATTGAGTGTTTATTCAACGGGTACAAATGATAACGTAAAACAATGAGATAGTTTCGCAATAATTAGTGTCACCTATGAAAAAAAAAATTTAAAAAGTTTAATTCTATATTTCTATGTGCCTATACTACTTAAGCTAGAAACCTAGAATTTTTGAAGAAGATTCTTAGAATCACTAGAATGTGTCCAAACTTAAAAACCCTCAAAATCTATAAAATAAAAATCTAGGAAATCTAGGAAACTTAATTTGTAATGCGTGGGCAAAAGGTTGTGGCTACCGACTAAAGGAGTGTTGCGAGTGAAAGGAAAACCCTGTGATGATCTTTTGCTAGAAAAGGGAATGGCATCCTTAAATATACCTATCAATGGTTTATCTATTCCTCATTTTTGGAGGGGTTTCCTTGCAATAAACACAGTTTAACAGATATAATGTGAAATAAATACATACCACTGGCTATTTCCAAATACTAAAATAGCTTTGAATAAGTGCTTGAAGGTTTTATACTCTAATAAGTTGCTTTTTCAGTGCTGTTTTAGCATGTTTATATTATTTTGCATTTTTAGTTTTACATTAATCAAATTACTCTGACAAATGTGGCTCTACCTCATGAAACTTTCAACGTGCATTCAAATTTTTAACCAGGTTCTTTTTTTGTACAAAGCCTATTTTTGCGATATTGTGTTCTTACGTTCTTCTTACGAAAATTCTGTCAAACTGCTTAAAATAATCTTAGCTTTAAAACCATATTTTCTAGATAACGTTTATTGCGTTTTTAAGGTCAGTTTAAAAAAGGCACTCTGTAGTTTGTTCAAACTTCTGATGTTACACCTACCCTTACAACCGCCAACCAGGCTATATGCGATTCGTCGTACTCCCCTCTTACAAATTTCCTACAACCACTAACCCAGCTATATGTGATTCGTCGTACTCCTCTCTTTACAGCTATCCCTACAGACGCCAACTCAGCTTTAGGCGATTCGTTGCACTCCCCTCTTACAACTACCCTATAACCACTAACCCAGCTGTTGGTGATTTGTTGTACTCCCCTCTTTACAGCTATCCATACAACCGGCAACCCATCTTCAGGCAATTCATTTACTCTTACAACCTCTACAAGCACCGACCCTGCTATAGGCTACTTGCCGTACTCTCCTGCAACAAGCCAGGTATTCAACAATGAAATTCCAGATGAGTTTGAAGACGTTTTTTCAACATCAACGAATGAAGCGTTCTAAGACTTTAATGTGAAATCTAAAACCGCCAACCCATCCTCAGGCAATTCAGCTGCTCTTACAACTACCTTACAAGCACCAACCCAGCTATTGGCAAATTGCCGCAATAAGCCACATTAAACAATGAATTTCCAGCTGATTTTGAAGACTTTTTTTCAACATAAACGAATGAAATGCTCCAAGACTTTAATGTGAAATCTACAACCGCTAACCCAGCTTTAGTGTATTCATCTATTATTACACCTACCCTATGGCCGATGCCCCCCTTTTTAGGAGCTTCCTATTCCTCTGGACCAAATAGATCAAGTTTGCTCGAAAAAAAACAATAAATAAACTATTTACCTAAACTATGCCAAAAAAATTATAAAATTCGAACGAGTGTTGCGTAGAAATCACGGACAAAGTAGAAATCACTAGAATTCACCGTAAAAATTCTTTTTGGAACGTGTAGATAGTTCTTGGGGTGAAAAAGGAATTTTATTTTGTCTTTCTTAATCTTTTAACTTTCCTTGCAAATATACTACAAGGAATTAAAATTTCCTTGTAAATACATCGTTAATAATAATAATCCATTTTGTATGTTTATACTGAAGCCTAAGGAACTTAGATATAAATTTCGTTTCCTCTTTCATCTCTACAGATATTTTAATCTCTTGCAAATTGGTTGAAAGATTATTCAAAAACTGAAGCTGATGTTGAGAGAATTTCAAAAAAAAAAAAAAAAAAACAAGACACTTGGGTCAAAACTTGAGAACAGATTGGAAGATGTATTTACCGAGGCTACACCAAAACCCTTCTTTATTGGATTTCTGTATTAACATGGAAAAATATGTTAAGAAAACAAAATAAAATAGATCAAACAATAAATTCTAGAAACAAAGCCAAGCGTCGCTCTTCGTATAGCTATAGAACAGCAATATTATTTTTTAATTTGTATAAGAGGGAACGCGGCTTAAGATCTGCGTTGAAGTTCTTAGAAGTCATAAAATTTACCCCCTAAGGTAGTTCATGAGCTCTCTTCCGCCATATCACCCTATTTAATGGTCTGCTTTTGACTACCTCCCAATCAGCTCTTAAAGGCTGTTCAATTTTCATTGTCTGCTGAAAAATTGTTGGTTCTATATGTTCGGTGTAGTTTATTGGAGGAATTAGGTTGCTTAATAAATTTGGGGTTTGAAGAACCAATTAATGAACTAAACACTGGACCAAAATTTCTCCAATTTTCCCTAAAAGTAACGAAGGGATTGGTCGATCAGGATACTTTGTTTTTTGGTGTAGTTGAAAAGATTTTGATAAGATTTTCTGAACCTGGATTTAGCAGAATCCTCCTATCTTTAGTGGGAAAAGAAGGGCTCTATGAATTTTGACTAACAACCTTATTTTTTTTATCTCGGTTAAACGGAAACTTTCTACCGCTAACGATGTAAGTCAAATATCCTATTTCGAAAAAATATATACATCTTCTATGCATTACCACAAAGTAAAATATATATTTGTTCAGCTACATGATCCCTAATTGTTTTTCTATAGTGACCGTAGTACTTGATTTCATATTTTCTGATACCAAAGGAGTTTTTGTCACCGATACAAATATCGCGAAGAACATCTTTTTGAAGAACAAAAAGTTCTTCGGCAAAAAGTTGTGTTTAATATCTGTTCAGTCAAATTATCAGAAAAGTGGGCTTTAAGATATACTACATATGGTAAACCTAAAGTTTTAAATAAATGATAATAAAATAAACGATAAGTTAAAATAAAATAAATCATTGTTTAACTGAGCTCTCATTGAAATAACAGCTACCAATTTTTTCGTATCCTAATTACAAATTAGAGCTATTCTTTTATTTTGGGGCTTACTTTTTGAGGCCTTTGTCTGGTTGTTACAATTCTATATTAGCTAATATTTTTTCACCTTTTTACCTACTTGACTTGACTGTCTTCCTCAGCAGGATCGCCAGCGTGGAGGAAAGTAGTTAACAGTACCGTCATTCTACCCCAATGACACTGTCCAGGGTTAGGAATGACGCCTCATTTGAGTTATAGGACGGCTAAGGTGGTCTTGATTTATTATTTTAGCCCATCAGATGCGTGGGGTCCCTCAAGGAGGTGGCTAGCTGGTCATATCAGTATACAACCTTGACTCAGTAAAAATCTACATTCTGTAAAAACAAATTGTGGTCCCTGTATCATAATTTAAGCTTTCTAGTATTTGCAATGTAAAACGCGTATTGGGATCTCTTTATATTACCAGCTTAGTGTATTAAAAATCTTCAAATAAAGATACTAACGCGAAAATTAGAAATTTTATTGATTTTATCAGTTAATGAAAAAGTTCAGATTTAGGCCAGTTTTTAACATAGTAATATGATCAGTAATGACAATGAGAGTTTTGTTTTTTTAATCAATGTATTGTTAAGAACAACGAAACCGTACAACAACAAATTAGTGGTAAAATCTTGGCCATCCTTGTGTCCGGTAACGGATCAAGCTGCTTATATTAGAATGACATAATATCAAAATATTGTAATATCAAATTGTGATACTAATATCAAATTGTGATACTCTGTTTAAGACCTGTTTTGCCGTAATGGTATAAGCTCTTCGTGGAGTATTAGTTTGGGAAATGTAATGGAATTGAGGAACATTGATTAAGGCCAAGTTTTTCTTGTTCGATAGCTCATCAGCTTTCTTTTCCTTTGTTTTCCCTTTTTGTTTAACTAATCCGCATAATTTTGGGGTAATAAAGCTTGTTTTTCTAGGACTTTTGTTTAGTTTTTATAAAATCAGCTCTGGAATGAACATTTGAGAAGATCAATATTATCTTTAAAGTATCATTGTCCTAAAAGTTTTGTTTCCATTTGTTACGAGAAACTGTGTTAGTGAGCCCCAGTAATATGGGAAGGGAGGAGATACGGCTTGAAATGAGATAGAGGGCTTAAACATCGTAGGCTGCAAATGAAAATATTGTGATCAACCTGAGACAAAGAGAAGTTGGTTTAACATATTATACTTCAAAATGTCGTAATTTATCGTATTAATGAAGCAATAATTTATTATTTGTACTTAACGAATGTACATTAAAATATCCAAGAAAAAAAAGTTTGGTTCAAAGTGTTGCCTTCACAATGCCTGAAGTAGTCATTAATGAAGTTAAAAATTATAAATTCTGCTTCACTAATATGTTTATTGCATTTTCTATGGCAAGATTCGTGTCTACAAGTTGCCGTGATAAGCTGCTCTTCTCAGCAATTCCTGTGTGGAATCATTGTGCCTCCTTCATTGCAAATGTGGTTGCGACGGTTTGCTCTTCCTGACTCAACAACATATTAGGAAAGACAAGTGCCGCAGATAGAGGATAAAATACCACTGCAAAAATACCACTGGCACTACAAAATCCGACTGTCCCAATGGGATCTGAGCCCTGTCAGAACCTATCTTCAGTTGTCACATCAAGATGCTTCTGAAATGACATAGAAGATTAATATCAAATTAGAGAAATGACATATCGTATCATTCTTCAAAGTCACATTTTAACAAAAAAAAAATTATATTTCCAAGAAAAAAGGAGTATACAATGATGAAAACAAAGTAAATAAATATGTGAAAATATTGTGTGTTCTGTGTTTTTCTTCTCTCTGATTTTTCTGAGATTGTTCTTGTCCGTTAACTGACGCTAATGCTTTTTCCCTTTTTTTTCAGTCCACTTGTTACCGCCCTTGGTCATATCAAATTAACAGATTTTGGGCTAAGTAAAATGGGTCTTATGTCAATTAAGTCGATTTATTTTTTGTCACCCGTGGAACTATTACCGGGCATGGTTCTTTTCCTTTCTATAATTGTTGCATAATTAGCTTTAAATTGCTGCATATTTACTTATAGTTGTTGCATGGTTGTTTACTATACTTTTAAAGTAGGCTACCATTTAGATCTGGAATGTCACCTTAGATCTGCGATTGAAAGTTTTTAGACTTGTGAATATACTCCTTTAAGGCTTATGCCACATGGAGAATATATGGTTTTGCGAACAGCCTACAGCTCTAAATTATACCGAAAAGACAAAAACCTTGCGCAATTGGAAATGATCCATTTACTGAGTCACAAGTATGATATTGCCTTAACATTTTCTTTCTTCAACGATTTCTTCAAATTTCCTTTCTTCAACGATTTTCAGACCGTTTTCAAAGTACTTTTCATTATAAAGAATACAGAGAGAATTTCAAAATTGAAATTTTGTAGCTGGAATCACCTGGATCTTAGCTAGTGAATGGTGGCAAAATTAGCGACTTAAGTTGAAACAATAAAACCATACACCATATAATTGCAGAAAATTACAAACCTAAACCTTATGAAACAGCTCGTGATAACGAATTGTAGTAAGGAGCGACCCGGCTCAATAGTAACCAAAACTCTAAACGACGAAATTTTTATATCAATAGGTACGTCAAAAGAATCGCATTTTAATGCTATTTTAAATATATAAGTTTCATCAAGTTTAGTCTTACCCATCATAAGTCACGAGCCTGAGAAAATTGAAATTGAAACACACTCTAAAAATCATAGAATATTAACGAAAATCACACCATCAGATTCAGCGTATCAGAGAACCCTACTGTAGAAGTTTCAAGCTCCTGTCTGCAAAAATGTGGAACTTTTTATTTTTGCCAGAAGACAGATCCCGGATGTGTGTTTTTTTGTTTGTCTGTTGTTTTTATGGCACTTCGGTATTAACCAAGTGACATATAGCAATCGCCAATTCTGTCGGTCTGTCTGTCTCTCGGTCCTGGTTTTGCTACTTTAGGCACTTTCAGGTAAGCTAAGACGATGAAATTTGGCAGTCGTATCAGGGACGGGACCAGCTTAAATTAAAAATAGTTGTTTTCCCAATTTGACCATCTGGGGGGGGGGGTCGGTTAATTCAGACAAAATAGAAAAAATGAAGTATTTTTAACTTATGAATGTGTGATGGGATCTTAATGACAGCTGATGTTTGAAATGATATTGTGTCTCAGAGCTCTTATTTTAAATCCCGACAGGATCTGATGACATGAAGGGGGATTTGGACGGGGGAACCTAAAATCCTGGAAAACACTTAGAGTGGAGGGATCGAGATGAAACTTTATGGGAAAAATAAGCACAAGTCCTAGATACATAATTGAAATAATTGGAATGGATCCGATCTCTTTGGGGTAGTTGGGGGGGGGGGGGGTTGGTAATTCTGAAAAATTAGAAAAAATGAGGTATTTTTAACTTACGAACGGGTGATCGGATCTCAATGAAATTTGAAGTTTAGAAGGATATCGTGTCTTAGAGCTCTCATTGTAAATCTCGGCCAGATCTGGTGACATTGGGGGGGGGAGTTGGGAGGGGGAAACCTAAAACTTGGGAAACACTTAGAGTGGAGGGATCGGGATGAAACTTGGTGGGAAAAAAAAATAGAAGTGTTAGATACATGATTAACATAAACGGAACGGATCCACTCTCTTTGGGATATTTGGGGGGGGTTATTTCTGAAAAATTAGAAAAAATGAGGTATTTTAACTTACGAACAGGTGATCGGATCTCAATGAAATTTGATATTTAGAAGAATATCGTGGCTCAGAGCTCTTATTTTCAACCCGACCAGATCTGGTGACATTGGGGGGGGGGGAGGGGGAGTTGGGAGGGGGAATCCTAAAACTTGAAAAACACTTAGAGTGGAGGGATCGGGATGAAACTTGGTGGAAAAAATAATCACGAGTCCTAGATACATGATTGACCTAACCGGAACGGATCCGCTCTCTTTGGGGTAGTTGGGGGAGGGGCTAATTCTGAAAAATTAGAAAAAATGAGGTATTTTTAACTTACGAACGGGTTATCGGATCTCAATGAAATTTGATATTTAGAAGGATATCGTGTCTCAAAGCTCTTATTTTATATCCTGACTGGATCTGGTGACGTTGGGGGAAGTTTGGGGTGGGGGAATAAAGCGGAGAGATCAGGATGAAACTGGATGTGAAGAATAAAACCTGTCTAAGATACGTGACTGACATAGCCAGACCGGATCTGCTCTCTTTGGTGGAGTTGGGGGTTGGGTGTAATTTGGAAAAATGAGGTATTTGTAACTTACAAACGGGTGACCAGATCTTAATGAAATTTGATGTTTAAAAGGATTTTGTGCTTTAAAGCTCCAATTTTAAATTCCGACCAGATCCTGTGACATTGGGGGGAGTTGGAGGGGGAAACCGGAATTCTTGGAAAACGTGAAAATTAGGGTATTTTTTTCTTACGAATACGTGATCAGATCTTAATGAAAACTTGATATATATATAGAAGGATCTTATGTCGCAAGTGCTCCATTTTCGAATCGAATTGGATCTGGGGACATAGGGGGTAGGGGGAGGGAAACAAATCGTGGAAAACGCTTAGAGTGGAGAGAGCGGGATAAAACTTGATGGGGAAAATAAGAACTAGTTCTCGATACGTGATTGGCATAATTGGAACGGATCTGTTCTCTTTGGAGGAGCTGGGGGTGTTAGTTTGAAAAAATTAGAGAATTTGAGGTATTTTTAACTTAAGAATGGGTAACCGGATCTTAACGAAATTTGAGATTTAGAAGGATTTCATTGCTCAGAGCTCATATTTCAAATCCCGACCAGATCTGTTGACATTGGGGGGAGTTGGAGGGGGTAAATCAGAAATCTTGGAAAACGCTTAGAGT
Organism: Artemia franciscana; assembly: GCF_032884065.1. Lineage (NCBI taxonomy): Eukaryota > Metazoa > Arthropoda > Branchiopoda > Anostraca > Artemiidae > Artemia > Artemia franciscana. The sequence goes on along the minus strand of NC_088873.1, from coordinate 15,048,910 downwards.
GGAGGAATCGGGATGAAGCTTGGTGAATAGAATAAGCAAATTTCCTTGATACGTGATTGACTTAACCGTACTGGATTCGCTCTCTTTGGGGGATTTGGGGGGAGATCAGTGATTTGGCGAGTTTGGTGCTTTTGGACGTGCTAGGACGATGAAAATTGGTAGGCGTGCCAGGGAGCTGCACAAATTGACTTGTTAAGTCGTTTTCCCAGATTTGACCATCTGGGGAGCTAAAGAAAGAGGAAAAATTAGAAAAAATGAGGTATTTATAACCTACGAATGGGTGATCGGATCTTAATGAATTTTGATATTTAGAAGGACATCGTGACTCAGAGATCTTATTTTCAATCCTGACCGGCATTAAGCCTTTGATCTTCCTTTTAAACCAATCTATTGATTCTTAGAATTTTGTTAGAGTTCATACCTTATGAGCTCTTACCTCTTGTTTTATGGGGGAATTTAAATCATATACTTAGCTTTCTGAAAAAAGCTAGAGCGTGAGGGGTGACGAAGAGATTCGTTCCTGGGGACCGTTCTCGGCTGTCTAGGCCCTGGCTGTTGATAGATCTTGTTACAGACAGTGAGCTCTCAGACCCCTCTCCTTATCCAAAATACACACCTGGCTGCGCCCCGTATACTTATCAATCTTTCTGTACAGAACTGAAGATATGTCTCTCAGTAGAACGTATGTATATGCGCACAAGGACAGTAATAATAATGTTGAAACTCAAGCTCAATGAATCATCCTGAAACCATAATAGTCGCTCAAGTATCTCCCTATATGCATTTTGAAGAGAATATAAATGTCGTGAGAAAGGGCGATGCCCTTTGAATTATTATTACATTTGTTTCTTTCATCTATTTAATTGAAGTCCCTATTTCATTTGATATCCTAGCAACTTGATCATCACAGTATCCAAAATTTCCTTTTGTGTTAAAAGCAACGAGGGATTGTAATTATTGATTTTTGAGGAAAAAGCGTTTCTGTAATATTTTTATTTTGCTTGTTGGATATGATGCGGGGTGCTCGAATACTAGAGTCAAATAAGTTATCGTTTACAAAAAGAAGAACAGAAAGCAAATATGACAAAAAAAGAATACGTTAAAGATGTGTCCAAACAATACGCAACTTATAATTTGCTTTGTGTTTGAATTTTACGAACGAAAAGCGTTGCCAGATTTAACTAACTAGTTTTCCTTATTTAATTTTAAGATTTAGCTTGGCAACACTAACAAAATGTGATTCTGTCAAACTTCGTAATTTTGAAAGAAGAAAAATAAAACATTTGTGGTTTTCATTTTTGAATAGACTTAACATTGGGCCACTGGGGGTGTGTGTGTTTATTTTGATGTCCTTGGTACTTCAGAATCAAATGGCCCAGTCAATTTAAAGTTTTACCCATGTCCAATAGAGCAGTAAAAAGTGTACTTTTACCCTTACAATATATCTGCATAAATGCATTTTAAACGAAAACGCTATCTGTTATTGAATAATGTCCCAAAAATTCCGCCTGCTCCTCATTTTTCTTTTAAATTTGATCTAAAATCTGTTCTAGAAGATGTAATTAGTTAAACTTAATGATCAGAATTTTAACCAAGTTTTTGATCATCTTTCTTGAAAAGGGGAAAATAATTAAAGTCTCCTAGTCTACAGGCCAAGCATTAGCTGCAATTATATGCCTAAATAAACTTGGTATTTCCGGAAGGATTTGTATTTCCACATGCTTAAAAAATTTCATATGAATTTCTTCTAGGATTAGGGATGAGCCTCACCATTCCTCCGTAATTGATTTTTCAATTTCCCCTTATTCAAGTAGACTATGTGAAGCGTAATGTTTCTCTTAAAAAGGAAACCAGGAAGTTTCTTAGTTAATTGTATGGGAAATTTCCAGAGATTCAATTTATTTTCACTAATTTAAGCTTGATAATGTCATTCCAGGATGTTAGAGATGGGATGGCTTGGCCTTTGCTAATGTTCTTTCGGAGTTATGTCTATTTAAAATACCTCATACTTTTCTTGTTTGTGAATGTTTTTAGAAATGTTGGCCTTAAGCTAGCAATTAAAATGTTTTTTTCTTTTTGCTTTCAATCAGCTTCTTATGATCTTTTCTGAATTCTTAAGTCGTGACATCCTTATTGTTTTTTACGAACAATATTTATATTCTGAACAAATTTAGTATTGCTAACCTAGGACTTTAAGTCGCAAAATTGTTTTGCAGACTTGATGGTTTTTCCATGGCTTTGGAGTCAGATTCAGTGTCTTATTAAATTTTTGCTGAATGGAGTCGGAGTTGGAGTCGCTCTATCGAAAATTTCTGGAGTCGGAGGTGGATTCGAAGTTGATTGTAATTTATAACCTACCCCACAACCCTGAATTTTTCACCAATCGCAGTGACACTTTTGTTTCTAATGATCTTTGTAAGGTTTTCAGTTGAGGTGTTTGTTCCAAGACTTTGCATTTATGATTTTCTTCTTCTTAAATTCCAGCCTTTTAATTGATGATTAATATATATTACTTATTAACTGCTCTTTGTCCAATCTGTCTTTAGTCTTGTTTATAACTAGAATTATCATCATGGTTTTGGATTTTTGCAACGTGGGCGAATTTTTTTGCGCAAGAAAGTTTTATTATCGAAACCGAAAACTTAGATTCGTAAATACACGAAGCTTAAAATGAAATACAACGCATTAGTTTTTGTAACCTTGTTTGTTTTGGAAATTCTGGAAAATCCAACTTACTTCGCGGTAATTTGGGTAAACCTGAAAAATACGAGAATAGTGAAATTACACTACTCTGTGTGTAATTTCACTACAGTTGCGTTCAAAAATAAAGAGAAAATATTCAAATAATAGTGGAGATTCAATAATTATAGAAGAATAAAACAATTTGATAGAAATAGTTTGGAGCAATGGAGGTAAGTGTAACTTCCACATCGCCCCCTACCCTTAAAGTCAACGTTACGGCTGGGCTATACATTTTTTATTTGATAAAGAGTGGGTCTACGGGTTTCTCATAAATAGGCTAGATGTACAGTTTTTTAAACAGTGTTTTATTAAGCTTGATATTATTTTTTTTCGATCGATGAATATAATTTTTTTTTGCCAATTGGGGAAGGCTCATCTTAGAAGTTTCTACTTTGGTTATATCAAATTGGTTACAGGTTCGCTGATCTGGTACCAAAATTTGGTCAACTTGCATAAGTTTTTTTATGCTTCAAAAGCAGTAATTCATATTTCCTGTTGTTTCATAATGCTAATATATTGGTATTTTAATCTAATTTATAATTAGTCTAGTTTAGATATAATCTATTTCTGGATTTATACCTTCTATTTTATTTTCTTGAAGAAAATGAAAAGTAGAAGAACAAAAAAGTACGAATCAAGAATTTATGAGGGTTCATTAGCCGTTAAGCATGACGATTTCTGATAGGAAATACTTAATTGAATTTCTAGTGATGAACATTCCCAAGTGGTGGGTGCATAATAATTTTCATAAAGGAATTGGTCGGTGGGAAAATAGCACTAATGGTCTATGGTAATAATGTCTAATATCTTGGCGATTTGTAGTAGCTATATAGTAACATATAGTGTCGTTCATTTTACCTTACTACTTAACCGTGAATAGTGCAAAAACATTTAGCTGGATCGAGACAAAGTATTTCAAACCCTCCCCCTTTATAATACAAAAGTTGAAGTCCCCTTGTCTATTAGACGTCATTAGCATGCGTTAGGATTGCATTCGCTATTACGCAAAACTAGTATCTAGCTACAGAAAGTTATATTATGCAATTTAATATAGAAAGAATCGGAAAAATCTTACCCGCAAAATCTGAAGAGGTCCACAGATAAGAGAACATCCCTCTGTAAGTACCTGGCAATAGTTGTAAACTTCAGCGTTCTCTATATTGAGTTTGTTGCTTTAAATGTGAAAGAACTTTAACTACTGTGTTAGTAATTCCTAAAATGCTGTGCCTGGTAAAGGAGAGGACCAAAGACTAAGGCTATTAACGAATTTGACAGATGTAGGCTGTTGAAAGTATATACGAATTAATCAGCTGGATTTAAACCTTGACAAACAAAAAAAAACAAATTAACACGCATCCGTGATCTGTCTTCTGGCAAAAAATGCGAAATTCCACATTTTTGTTGATAGGAGCTTGAAACTTCTACAATAAGGTTCTCTGATACGGTGAATCGGATGGTGTGATTTTCGTTAAGATTGTATGTCTTTTAGGGGGTATTTCCCCCTATTTTCTAAAATGAGGCAAATTTTCTCAGGCTCGTAACTTTTGATACGTATAACTGATCTTCACGAAACTTATATATATGAAATCAGTATCAAAATGCGAGTCTTTTGATGTAATTATTGGTATCAAAATTCCATTTTTTTAGCGTTCCGGTTACTATTGAGCCGGGTCGCTCCTTACTACAGTTCGTTACCACGAACTGTTTGATCAAAGATAAATAGATCACTAAGCATCGAGAGTACAAAAAGAAAACTTTAAAAAGTGTATAAACTGGATAGAAATTCAATAGATTTAAAAAATACATGCATATGAAAACACAGGACAGTTTTCTTCGGACATCTATAAATTTGAACATTGAACAACTTGAAAATTATATATTGAAAAACAACAGTTGCAGAGGAACGTTTTTTGCAGTAGGGGTGGGGGCTAGGTAGAATTTATATTCAGAAGAGATATGTGAAAATATTTTATAAAAACGATTCAGTTGATTTTGACCTAGATTTAAAGATATTCGTTTATTTTTCATTTTCCTCTGTGTTTCAGTGGCAACCAATATTTACGAAGGATTTATTGACCGGGAAGCAAGGGAATTCTCAGATAAGCAAGTTTTTGGTACTCCAGAATACATTGCACCAGAAGTAATATTGAGGTAAGTATATTTACTCTAAAGCTCCTATGATGTTGTGAAACGCAAAGAATATTTCATTGCGCACAGAGAATTTATGTCTAAAGCATCTTTTCTCAGCCTTATCAGTGAGACACCTCTCCCCTCTCAACGAAAAGCTAAGGGAAAAAAATTAGTTACCACATCACCTTCTCTTCCCTAATACCGTTAATTTGAGTCTAGTTATCGTTTTTTCTTCGGTAAGGCTTATTTATTTCACTATTTATTCATTACTGCTACCACTGACAACTCACTGCAGCACAAGCTGCCTGACATTATCACAGTTGTGCACGCTCCTCCTCCATCCCACTCTGTTCTGAACTTCAATATTCACTTCCTTCCAGGAAGCTTCTATATCCTCTAAACCTTATAGCACTACTTTGTCCCATCTCGTCTGATGTTTGTCCTGTTTTTCGTCTTGCCTCCGATAGATGCCAATAAATATGGTTTTTGGTGACCTATCAACATTCATCCGTAAGACATAACCTTGCCATCTTAACATTTCTTTCAGTATAGTCCTAAAGAATGGGATCGAATAATATTTTTTGTATAACTTATCGTTTGATATACGGTCAATCTATCGAGGACATAGAGCTGTCCTTAAACAACTCCTCTTGAAAACTTTGATTCCTTCTTCAACCTTTCGGAGAGCCCATACTCCAGGGCCATACTTGGCTGGTCCCTTTACTTTGGCTTCTAGCATCCTAATCATACTTCTACGACTTCCCTTCCTATTTTTTAACTGCCAAATAACACCCTGCGCAAGACCGTATCCAGGGGGGCTAGGGGATTTGACCCCCCCTCGAAATGTTTGTCCGACTCGTGAAAACGTAACAAAAATTAATATGGATAAATTTTGATGCGTTTTTTAATTTTTTTTGTAACCCCTCCCCCCCCCCCAAAAAAAGCAATCCTCCTGTAAAATACTCCCCAAAAAATAAACAATCCTCGTTACGGCCCTGACCCTGCGCCTTGGCTATTTTACTTTTTCATCATTACTGTATTCACTATCCGTGCTAAGCTATCTAGGCAAGAGAAACTATCCGCATGGTTAAATTTCTCATTACCTAATGTTTATTTTTCGTCCTTAAATATAAGACTTATTAAAATTACTTTTCAAGCTTATTGTCTAATTCTAAACTTTTCAAACCTCTCAAAATTCTCTCACTCTGCTTATGTTTTTTTTTCTAGGACACACTAATAATGTGTGTAATCTAAGTGAAGGAGAGCCTACCATTTTGCCTTTAACCATTTGCTGATTGACACTTACTTATTAATTTGTCTAAGATATAACCTGTACATTTGTTTACAAGTTTGTTTGGAACCTAAGTAAACATATGTTAAAGATTTGATGGATGTATAATATGTTAAGTTGTCACAAAAATTATTCCTAGGCAATTTTTCTGGGTCAAATTGAGTAAAACGTGTCAGCTAAAAAATTTAAAGTTGGGCACTAAGACATTAGAAAGACAAATAAAAAGACTGTAATGAACACAACAATATACTGATACAATATACAGTGATACTGTAATAATATAATATAGTAAATAGTAATATAGTGATACTATGTTGGACAGAAAGTGTACGATAGAAATTAACATTTGATGTCAGATTACGAAATAAAATATCATGAATAATAGTTTTTCTTCTTGAATAAAATACTTCAAATAATGACTTGGATGCAATATTTGTATTCGTTTTAATTTTTCAATTTTCGCTCTCTATAAAAGATGATAGATTGTCCAAGATCTTGCTTGGCGGGCAACCGTCTAGGGCCAAACCAAAAGCAGGTCACCCCCGAACGGGGTGGGAGGATGTCGTAAGGAAATATTTAACGGGACTGGGAACTTATTTGGAGGGTTTAATTAAGAGACTTTGAATAGACTGTGATGGAGGAGGAGCGTGTATAGCTGTGTTGGACTCTATTATATCTTTCTCCGATATGCATTCCCTTTCTCTCAATGATTTGTCTCTTAGTTAAGTTTCATGTTCCTGGAGAGAGTGTGTGGCATTGTTTTGTTAATATTGTCATTTTTTTTGTGTGTGTGTGGGTGTTTGTGTAATCCTACGGTTATAACGTTTCAACGTAAGACAGACAGTTCTGCTATCTTTCAATAGCAAAAATTTTTTTCAAAAAAATCCATTTTTTAACAAGAGTTGGAAAAACATTTTTTTTTGGAGGGTTGGTCAAAACACTTAACTCCTCTCCCCTGGATACGGCCTTTTATGTATGTATATATCTGCTTTCACTTCTATTTCAATTTGTCTTTTTTGGAAGATGTGTGGCATTTGGCTCCTTTCTTAAATATTTCACACTCAAGGTATTCAAGATAAAAAGACACCACCTACATACCTCATCAGGGTTGATTGCTTAGAGAATTAGGCTAAACAAATCAATTCATTTACATGTAAGCCTTTGTAAAAATTCATCTCTATATTCACCTCCCAACCTATTTAGACTGCATTATGTATTTTTTTATCAGTTAGTTTAAAAAAAAAGAATTGAAGGAACTTTTGGTTTGGAAGGGCATTTACCTTGTTTAAAGTCTTTGCTATTATTGATGCAAACGAATATTTTGAAAAATGCAAACGAAATTCCGAGAAGTTACAACCAGATTTCCAAATTCAGGAAGTGCTCCGAAGACTTAGACGGAAGCTGTGCCTGAAAATTGTCCATGACCATGATGCATGACAGGTATATATTTTGTTATATCTGTTGTGACAAGCGCAGATAATGAAGGTAAATCGCAGCTTCTAATTGACCTCTGTGCTGCTGTATTATGTAAAGAGTATGGTTTCTATTTTTGGAAACCGATGACGTTCCACACTGATGACGTTCTAAATGAAACAAATTAGAAGGTAGAGAAACAGCACAAAATTAGTTTTTACCAAATTCAGTGTCCTGGGCGAAGCTAGAACATGAAGACAAGGTAAAAATTGAGAACGATGCAAAGCCTCGTAATAAACTTAATTCGGGGGACATAGCCATTTGCCAAAAAGAACCAGATGGATTTTGGAACATAGCCAAGGAAGTCAAACCAGTAGGACGCCCCCTGTTATTTCAGTTAACAACGGAATCTGGAACGATGGTAAAGAGAAACTGAATATACGTATATGATGCAATATCACTGTACAAGAGGTATACGACCAAACATTGCACATATCACACAATTGCTGAGCTTGGGGACGGCCAAGCTGCCCATTTTATAAAAGAGATCCAATTTACTACACCACCTAGAAATACGCTTCCTAGAAAAAATCCTCTCATATTTCCAGCCGCCCATACACCAGATCCCGGGTTAGAAGGTTGGTTAGGCCACTAAGGAAACCGAACCTTTAATGCAGGGACTTGTGGCCAGAAGATTAAAACTCAAAAGGTCTGGCCCTACTTAGTTCTGTTTGGAGTTTAACTCTGTTACTTTTTGAAATTTAGTGTCCTATACATATTTATCTTGTTCCTTATCGATTTGTTATAAGCCAAAGTGCATTCTTAATAATATATATATGTATCTATGAATATTAATGTTAATACTCTTTTATAACGAAAATTAAGCATACCAAAAGGTTTAAGTCATGTGTTGCATGCAAGAGATTTTATCTGATTGGCTGAAAAGTTTCAAAGTTTGTTGCCTCCACTATGGGCATAAAAATTTTTTATGGCACTTGGTATTTACCAAGTTAATTTGGAAAAATTAGAAAAAATTAAGTATTTTTAACTTAAGAACGAGTGAGCGGATCTTAATGAAATTTGATATTTAGAAGGACTTCCTGTCTCAGAGCTCTTATTATTATTATAAATCTTTACCGGATCCGGTGACATTGGGAGGAGTTGGAGGGGGAAACCTGAACTCTTAAAAACGCTTAGAGTGGAGAGATCAGAATGAAACTTGGTGGCAAAAATAAGCACAAGTCCTAGATACGTAATTGACATAACCGGAACGGATCTGCTCTCTTTGGGGGAATTGAGGGTGGGGGGGTTATTCTGGAAAAATTAGACCAAATGAGGTATTTTTAACTTACGAACGAGTGATCGGATCTTAATGAGATTTGATATTTAGAAGGACCTTGTAATTCAGACCTATTACTTTAAATCCCGACCGGATCCAGCGTCATTGGGAGGATTTGGGTGGCCGGAAATCTTGGAAAACGCTTAGAGTGGAGAGGTCGGGATGAAACTTGGTGGGAAAAATGAGAAAATGTCCTAGATACGCTATTTACATAACCGGACCAGATCCGCTCTTTTTTGGGAGAGTTAGGGGGGCACCTAATTCGGTAATTCGGAAAAATTAGAAAAAATCAGGTATTTTTAACTTACGAAAGGGTCATTGGATCTTAATGAAATTAAATATTTAGAAGATCCCATGTTTCAAAGCTCTTATGTTAAATACTGACCGGATCCGGTGACACTGGGGGGAGTTGGAGGGGGAAACTGGAAATTTTGGAAGACGCTTAGAGTGGAGAGATCGTGATGATACTTGGTGGGAAGATTAAGCACAAGTTCTAGATACGTGATTGACATAACCAGGCCGGTTTTGGGTCTCTATGGGAGAATTGGACAGGGGGGGGGGGTTAATTCGGAAAAATTAGAAAAAATGGTGTATTTTTAACTTACGAAGGGGTGATCAGATCTTAATGAAATTTGATATTTAGAAGGATTTCATGCCTCAGAGCTCTTATTTAAAAGCCCGACAAGATCCGGTGACGTTGGGGGGAGTTGGGGGGACACTGGAAATTTTTGAAAACGTTTAGAGTGTAGACATTTGGATGAAACTTGGTGGGAAGAACAAGCAAATATCCTAGATACGTTATTGACATAACTGGATCGGATCCGCTCTCTTTGAGGTAGTTGGGAAGCATTTACTAGTTTGGGCATTTCCAGATATGCTAGGACGATGAAAGTTGGCAGGCGTATCAGGGAACAGACTAAATTAAATTAGAAATATGCTCTCTCTTGATTTAACCATCAGGGGGGGGGGGGGTGGCGAGCGAACAAGATAGTTGAGAAGAACTTTATTTGTCCATAAAACCAATGATACTTCGTCTTAAATATGGCTTGTGGTCTTGGTGTATGATCCTCGCCTAGGGTACGAGAAGTCTCATGTACGAATCTCGGACCACCCCAATTTTTACATGAAGAAGATCCGAAACTAGATACGTGATCAATATAGCGATTGCTGAAAGCTGGCAGGCATAGTAAATTACCGGATTACATCAGTATAATAATATATTATAAAAAATGACCTGACCAGATTAAATTTGAAATAGTCGCTTTCCCGATTTGACTATCTGGGGAGAGTGGAAGGACGGTTAATTCAGAAAAATTAGAAAAAATGAGGTATTTTTAACCTGCGAACGGGTTATCGGATCTTAACGAAATTAATTAAAAAAACAAGATTTTTTAACGGAAAGTAAGGAGCGACATTAAAACTTAAAATGAACAGAAATTACTTCGTATATGAAAGAGGCTGCTTCCTCATCAACGTCCCGGTCTTTACGTTAAAAATTGACTTTTTCTCTTAAATCTACTTTTTAAAATAGTAAAAAACTTTAGCATAAAGAGCAGGGCGTTGATGAGGAAGCAGCCCCTTTCATATATGAAGTAATTTCTGTTCATTTAAAGTTTTAATGCCACTCCTTACTTTTCTTTAAAAAACTTGTTTTCTATTTAATTTCTGAACGTTTTTCAATCAATGCAAGTTTTGATTTTGGCTCTCCGCAGATGAATAGTTAAAACGAAATTCGCATATTTATTTTTTTTGGCTAAATGGCTTTCTCATAGTTTTGATCGAATGATTTTGAGAAAAAGGGAGTGGAGGAGGACGCCTAATAACCCTCTGATTTTTTGGTTACTTAAAAAGGCAACTAGAACTTTTAATTTTTTACGAATGTTTTTATTAGTAAAAGATATACGTAACTTACAAATTAGCTTACGCAACGAACTTCTGTATTAAGTATATGAGGGGGTTCACCGCCTTGTCAGTACCTCGCTCTTTACACTAAAGCTTGAATTTTGTCCCAATTTCTGAAGAATGACCCCTGAATCACAAAAGCTGTAGAATAAATAGTTGAAATTACTAAAAATACTTTTTGCGTAAAGAGCGGGGTATTAGGAGGAGGTGAGCCCATCATATACGTAATAATTTCTGTTCGTTTTAAGTGTTAATGCTTCTCCTTACTTTCAGTTGAAAAACTTCTTCATATTTATTTTTTCATTGTTTTTTTAATAATGCTAGAAAATCCTGTGCTCCCTTCATGGAGATTTTCTTCCTCCATGACAAATTCCTCCAGGGAAAGTTCCCCCAACACATCTCCCTCTACTCACCCCCCCCAACCTAAAAATCCCCCTGAAAACGTATGTGCACCTAAAAATAACCATTACTATATCTGAGCACTGGTCAAAGTTTGTAACTTGTAGCCCCTCCCACGGGGACTCTAGGGGAGTAAGTTGTCCCTAAAGACATAGTTGTAAGCTTTTTCGACTACGGTGAATAAAATGGCTATTTCAGAATTTTGATCCGGTGACTTTGTCAAAATAATTGGCGTGGGAGGGGGCCTAGGTGCCCTAAGGACACTAGAACTTTTCATTTCCGTTAGAATGAGCCCTCTCGCAAGATTCTAGGACCACTGGGTCGATACGATCACCCCTGGTGAAAAAAAAAATTAAAAAAAATAAACATGCATCCGTGATCTGTTTTATAGATAGGAGCTTGAAACTTCTTCAAGAAGGTTCTCTGATACGCTGAATCTGATGGTATGATTTTCGTTAAGATTGTGTGACTTTTAGGGGGTGTTTCCCGCTATTTTGGAAAATGAGGCAAATTTTCTCAGGCTCGTAACTTTTGATGGGTAAAACTAATCTTGATGAAACTTCAATATTTAAAGTGAGCATTAAAAAGCGATTCTTTTGATGCAACTATTGGTATCAAAATTCCACTTTATAGAGTTTTGGTTACTATTGAACCGGGTCGCTCCTTACTACAGTTCGTTACCACGAACTGTTTGATTTGATATTTAGAAGGACCTCGTGTCTCAGAGCTCTTATTTTAAATTCCGACCGGATCCGGTGACCTTGGGGGGAGTTAGAGATCCGGCTGACCTTGGGGGGAAACGGCAAATCTTGAAAAACGGTTAGAGTGGAGAGATCGTAGTGAAACTTGGTGGGAAGAAGCTTTTAGCTCTTGGCTCTTCCAACCTCGTCACAAGAGCCATATGAGCTCTTGGCTCTTGTTTTGTTTGAAGTGTGGTTTGATTTGTCGGAATAGCCAATTAAACATACAAATATCGCTTAATGCTATGGATCAAAAGATGAATCTTAAAACGAGTAGATGTTATATGCATTAGGAATAAATTACCAAAATTTTTCATTAAATATATATCAAGATCGATTGTAAAAATAGATTATGTTTTTGTCTAAATATATATATATATATATATATATATATATATATATATATATATATATATATATATATATATATATATATATATATATATATATATATATATATATATATATTTATAGAAATTTGATATGCCATCTTACTCAGGACATTAATATTTTTTTACACATTAGAATGCACTATATAATTTACTCTCTTCTTCTTATAGGCAAGGTTATGGAAAGCCTGTGGACTGGTGGTCAATGGGCATCATCCTCTATGAATTTCTTATTGGCTGTGTTCCTTTCTTTGGTGAAACCACCGAAGAATTATTTACTCATGTTGTCAACAGTAAGTTGTTGTTCTTTCCTTTTTATTTTTTTTTTAATGTGTAAAACACTTCTCTTATTTGCAACTTTTATCTTTTTCCTTCAGTTTTATGTTTTGTCTTTCTTATCCAGTTCTTTCTTTCTTGTATATTGATAAATTTGGATCCTTTTCGTTGGGACATCAATTTTTGTTAATAGTGTAAAAGAAAAACTAATATGTTTCACCAGTTAGTTGTATTTTTCATTATGTTCATCTAGTAGCACTTTCTAGTAAACTATCGATTTCCATAAATGTTTTATTCTGTAAAAGGTATTTAAGAATAGGGAATAAAGTTTATACTCTTAATTGAAGTTTTAATTATAGACGACATAGAATGGCCTGATGAATCTGATTGGCCAGTTCAGCCAGAAGCCAAATGCCTGATATTAGCGCTTTTACATCAGAATCCTGTGGAAAGGCTTGGCACGGGTGGGGCACATGAACTGAAATCTGATAGTTTTTTCTTATGATCTGGATTGGTCTTCCATCTTGCGACAAAAAGCAGAATTTGTTCCTTGCTTATCGGGTGATGAGGATACAAGCTATTTTGATAGTAAGTTTTTAGCGTTTCATTTCTTTCAGTTTGTATATTTGTGTGAAGCCCTTGGTCATGAGGTCTGCTGGCTTATAATGTACATGTATTTGGTATAATAGAAATTGCAGGGTCGATATTATGTGAGTATGTGTGTGTCTGTACTCTGCATCTGTGCTCTTATTTTTTGTTTATGAATTTGTGGGTGTCCTTCTGAGTCTGAGAAAGCATTTGTATCTTTTTATGTATGTTTGTGTCTTGAGTGATAAGATATAGGAGTTTGTCTAACTATCCCTTTTGAAAGCATTACCTTAAATTGTAACTTTAAGCTGTTAACCTAAGTTAAATAAAAAAATCCATCCTTCTTGTCTCCTATGAGAAATGATGACGATTAGTCATCTACTGATGAGTAGTTGACTAATCAGTGTACAAGTTGTCTAATTTGAATCATGTTCAATTGTAACCTTACAAAAATATCTTGTAGTTAAATTGTATCTAGCTGTGAAAGACGAAGAAAGTAGATATGCTCCCTACAAAATAGGACTATATATATATATATATATATATATATATATATATATATATATATATATATATATATATATATATATATATATATATATATATATATATATATATATATATATATATATACCTTAATTGTAACTTAAATTGCTAACATGAGTTAAATCAAAAAGAGTCCATCAAACCTTACAAAAATACCTTGTAGTTAAATTTTATCTTGCTGTGAAAGGCGAAGAAAGTAGATATGCTCCCTACAAAATATGACTAAAATCAATTTAGTTTCATAGTCATTGCTTTCTCTAGAACAAATTTTTTCTTTGAATGACCTAAGTATTTTTTTTAATTTTTAATTTAAAAAGATGTTTATATGCTTCTTCTATCTTTTTTAAAATAAATCTTGAAGAGTTTCCGTAGTCAAATGATACATTCAGTAACCTTCGGTAGGCTCAAAACTGTCTGACTACGTTGCTCGTTTATACAGTCGATCTTCTCTTACCATGGTATTCATGTCAGATTGCAATTGGTTGAATCATATAGAATGCTGTAATTGTTCATGATAAGGTCAAATCTCGTCAGGCGAAAACAAGAAAAGTCGGTAGGGGTCTCACCTCTGCAGATAGGTGAATGGAATTCCTCCTTTCTTTCATAAAATTAATCGAATGCCCCACAAAGAAACTAGGTAGGTTTCATCAAAGTGTATTAACGCTCAGATATATGATGCTAAGATTTGTGTATCTAACCATAAGATGCCCTCTTCCAAAAAAGAGAAAAATGAATAAACAAAACGAATTCTAAGATTTGAAAGTCGTGCATCTATATGATGTTCATCCAAAATCAAACCATAAAATTCAGACTTTCTTCGCTTTTTGATGAAAACCATGTGACTATCAGACTTGTTTTTACGATTATTGACTCATGGGAGAATATTAGATCCAGATTTATTCTGATTCAATAAATGTGTTGCCATTTTTCATGTAAATTGTAATTTTACACAGCCACAACTCAAAGCTTGATTTTGCTCTTATTGTGTTTCGATTTTGAATCGTCAGACTATTAAAACTTTCTTATTTTTGTATGTTCAAGATTTCTTTTTTCTTTTTCTTTTTTTTTTTTGAAGAGTGGTAATTTTCCCTTGCATATCCTTGATACGGCTCTAATTTTTGTGAGCAATACATCTGAAAGTACTACTACTTATTTATTGTGTCTACCTTTTTTCTTTTTTTTTTAAATCCTAATAATTTTAGCCCGTTTGGATCTCTACTGTCACGAACTAGTGGGCAGTGAAGAGACGGACGAAGCTGATGACAGCACACCACAATTTGGGTCCTTCTCTGGCTACTCTCCAAGATATAGAAAATCACAAGTATTCAAGCTCGATGATACTACTGCGAAGTAAGGATTTCCTATTCAAGATTTTTTCCTTCAATTTCCATTCCTGGGTCCAATTGATTTAGTATAACCCATAGAAAATTAGTTAAGGTCAGAAAGTCATTAGTCAGCCAAAAGGAGTTTAGTTCTGTGTGTCTTTGATAAAACTAGCAATGAAACAATTATTGCGATTACACCTCCAAAGCAGGTATTCATTGATATGTTCAAATTATATACTTTTTTGGGACGGGAGTGGGGCTATACTTGTAAGAATGGTTATCAGTAAACTATAAAAGATTCGCGGTAAACCCTTGATAATAGACTAGGGGTAAATCATGTATTTAATTATACCTTGCGCCTTGAATTTAAGAATAAAAAAAAAGATTATCAGAAAAGGATACAATTTTCTTTAATATTTTGGAGTTCGTAATGGGTGTCATTTTCGAAGATTCATCCCTTAAAATAAAAACAATTCAAACACGGTATTGAATATGAAAAAAAAACGATACCCAGTATTCAAATTCGAATCGTGATTATCATTTCTAGCAGGGATTTTTTTTTACGATAACATAAAAATATTGATAGTCTTTATAACTATATCTTATAGTTATCCTTAAAAGCACTCTTTTCAAAAAAACAATTAGATGTTTCTCTTAATAGAAAGTTTTTTTTCCAGATCGTCTTAAATAACTCCATATGAATATCTTGTTTTTGCCATGGATTTAGCTTCCTTTTCCTCTTATTGTGACGAAGTAGCAGTATCATGGGTGAATCCACCGATATTTCAAACTAATTATTTGGCCAATCTTCACACACCCTATGAATGTTCAAAAATTGGTGCCATATTACTCTACTTTTATTGGTGCCATAACTACATAATTTAACCCTCAGTTTACTTTATCATACACCCTGGTTAATTTTCTTTTCAGTGTTCGTTAATTCACAGCATGAACTTCTTAGGAAAATCTTAGCTGCCTTAAGAAAAGAAAAGGCTACGTATTTTTGACATTTGAAGATGCAAAATGGCAAAGAGGTCGTTTCTTAGCAAACAGTTCATTAGTTTCCGATCTTTTGTGACGACTATTAAACTAAATAGTTAAGGTTTTAGTTTAGATAGTAAGGATTTTAACTTTGATCAAATCAAACTTGAAAAGAACATAAATTACCTCAAATGCCAACAGGGCTACTGCCCCTTTAAAGTCATAGTGTCATTTGGGCTTTATCAAAAAGTATCTGTGTTTCGAGTACTGCATTTTTATTTGTAATACATTAAAACAAATAAAAAAAAATATCACAAGGGTAATTATGGTTCAGAAATAAAATCAGTACAACTCCTCCCCCCCCTTCTCTCTAAAAGCCCTAAATGGTGTGTCATTTGCCTTTCATTGAAAGTGATATGTATTTTGGGCTGTGTTTTGTATTTGGCAACACTTAGACAGAAAATAGAATCAACATAATAGTCAAGATGATTAGAAAGAAGTAATGAAAGTAAACTAAACCAGTTTCACTGATTGTCTAGTACATTTTAGTAATAATTTCCTTGTGAAATTATAGGATGAATCTATGATGGTAAGTGCAACGAAATATTAGACTTGCTGAAAACAAGATTTAATCGCTAAAATTAAGCTAGTAGCCCGTGTTATAGTACTAAAAAACAGCAACCACTATCTCTAAAAGAAAATGATGTAGCGGGACTGTCTTTTTCCAGTACTTCCACTTGCCTCCTCCTTAGGAGCTTTTTTTTCTTGCAGCACAATTTATAAAATAAAAAGACAAACACTCAGGCTTGTAACTGGCTCTGATGATTTGAAGGAGAAACACTTAGGGAAGAGCAATTGCAAAACAGCTTTGCTTGGCCCTTCACATTTGTCTAGAATCTTATCATTCAAGGTTTGTTCAAGTGGAGGATCCGCAGATGTGCAAAACAGAAATTCCTTGAGGAACTAGCAGTATACTTGGCATTTTTGACGTTTCTTGTGCAACATTCTACAAAAAAAATTCTAAATTCAGAACTGGATGGTTTGATTAATTGCAAAGCATTTAACTAAAACGGGAAAGCTCAAAGAGGAGAGGTGGCGTTCAGACACTGAACTCTGCCTTGGATTGAGTCCAAAGCTGAAGGTCCAACAATAATATACTAGAAGCTAGAATCTAGAGCACGTTAACCACTATGGATTGTAACCGCCATCTGTCTCGTAATTTCTTAAAATTTCAACAGTGTTTAACTCAGTTTTAAAACCGGCCCTAAAATTGGCGAACGAATTTTGTGCTCAATCCAAGACAGAGTCCAATGTATGAACCTTGCTTAAGCGAAAAGGAAAAATCAAAAAAAAAGGTAGAATATATTTAGTAAGAAAGGGAGCATTATTTTTTTTTTTTTTTTTACCATTTCTTTGACTATGCTAAGCATATTGAGATTAGAAGGCTGTGTCATCATTTTCATTCGGGGGAAATTTCTCTTATCTCTGATTATTATTCACAAATGCAAGATTCCATTAACACAAGATTTTTAATGTATCATTTTGCGTTTTTCAATTTAGGTACCGATTCAGATCAGTCAATTGTATCAGAACCTTCTTATAGCACTTCGAGGAAGAACTGTGAAACAGATGAGCAAGAAGAGCCAAAGATGGCTGCGCAAGAGCCTGCTGTAGAGCCAGAAACTCAGGTAGCAAGTTCACCACAAATTGTGCGAAGAAGACGAACTTTACAAAGGGATCTTGGAAGTGTTCCAAAATTAAATATACCACTAGCTGATGCAGAATTATGGTTCATCAGTTGGCCTGAAATTGCGCCAGAATTTCGAAAAAAACTATGTGTGGCATAAATAATTAAAGAAAAAACCACACTGGCTCTATAGACTCATTTAAAAGGAAGGGGTAGACACTTTTTTTTCAAGTAAAAGAGAAAAATCATATACTGATGTCAAACAAATTAACTACATATCAATTTTCCTTTTTTAATCAATAACAGCTTAAGAAACTAACACCATGATATTGGAAGCTAGTATGCCTAGAAAAAAAGTAAAGAAAAATGTATATCCTGTTGCTGCAGGTTAAAAAAGGTTAAAAATATGGCACTGGAATTTACAATCCCTACCGGCGGTGCAGTTCTCCGTTGCATTTCCCTTCAGCCAGGAAGTGCAATGAGGGGTTGGGGGCCAGCCATCCTGTGCTTTCACACACCCTTCCTTTTTACCTTCCCTAGATTTCGCCTAGTACCCATTTAGAGCAGGGTCGACTCTGGCTTAGTTTACACTGTCTCGGCACTGATCGCCGTTCCAGACCAAATAAAAAGTGACATCAGGACTTGAACCCCCGTCCTCATGGACAAAGGATTTCAAGTCTATCGTGCCAACCACTCGGCCAGGACGGCTCTGGACTCAGTGTTAATGCAAAGCTCGAATGTATTTTATGTATTTTCGTCCCGTTGTTTGTCCTGACGCTGCCCTTGTTAAATATTATCGAAAGCCATAGTAATAATTTAGTAGAAATAGCTTTGCCCTGTTTGTTGACATTTTAAAATTCTATTTGCATTTTTTTTGTATTACAGATGCCCAAGTGACATGTCGTGTTTGGGAAGAAAAGATAACGTTTTTATCGTTTTCCAATATTTCCCAGGATTTCCCTGTGATTTGTTTTATGTTTTGTATGATTCTCCTTTTCTTTGAAACATTCTCATTTAACTTGAGAACTTAAATTCGTTTGTGGTGAAATTTGCAACGTCTTATTCTACCAAGCAAGATAAATTAATGTTCAAAGTGTAAAAAAAAATGCTTCTGTTGCAGCATATCCCTAAGTGAGAATCGTGAACTGTCTCCAGTAGAAGAAGTAGCATCCACACCATCTGTTGAGGTAAATGACTGCATTGAGAGTCCACCTTTAAGCGCCCTCGACACTTGTTCTCTTCAGAGAAGCAAGTCTAACAGTTCAGCTCCTTACTCGCCTCAGTCTTCAAGTCTTAAGAAAACAAAATCCATGCTACGAAGTCCTTCGGGTAGTGGACTTTCACTCATGATACCTGCAGGTAATTCTAGATTCCAGTATTTTCAGTGGTGTTCTTTTGGGAGAGGGCTACTGGGTCCGATCTAATAAGAGGTAATAAAATCAGCCTCCTATTCATCTCACTCTTCAAGTCTTAAAAAAATGACAAAAAAAGCATATTCTGAAGTAACTTTGATCCTGGACTTTCGCTCGTGATGCCAATAGTTAATTATAACTTGTAGTCTTTTCTTTTTTTTAGTGTTGTTTCTTGGGGGAAAGATCTTGGGGGTCTATCAACCAAGAGGAGTTATTCTGTTAGCTCAGACACTGCTATTCTCATTCTTCAAGTTTAAAAAAAAAACTAAATTTAGTCCTCTGAAATTCTCTGGGTAAGAACTCATGATACCCTAACTATGCTGCTTAGGTTTTTTTTTTAAGTGTTTATGTATTAGGCGTAGGAGTACCATCAGATAGAAACGTCAGCCTTAAGGATAGAAGCTCCTAAATGTTGACCATTTTCTAGTCATAGAATTTAAGCCGTAGTCATAAAAGATACATATAGCTGATAAAATTTAAATTTGCTTTGCTTTGCTCACCCCATTGACACTATTTATTTAAAAAACAGCTCTTTTTATGGCATAAACACGTTTATTTCTTCCATTCCGTTTGAACATGGTACATATTTAGAATGATTAAAAGTCAGTATTTAACAGATCAATTGTAATTTTATGGCTTATTCAGTACTCCATTACTGTGTCAAAGTGAGTATGATTAAAAGGAGAGGGAAAAGGATAAGAAAGAACAAAGAAATAGGACTTAAGGCCAATGAAATTCAGAGAAGAAAAAAATGTGTAAAAAGCAACAAGGCCACCTCTGTAGGCAATTTATATAATAAAAATTAATTACTAAAAAAAAACTAAAGATAGTACTTACTTAACAAAGATGGATTTCGTCGTTAAAGGTTCATTTTTGTTTGTACAAAAATTTTAAGGTTTGACTTATTAAATCACCGGTCCGAGTTTGAGAGAAATAAGCTAAGTGTATTTTTGAATTTTTGTTTTATTTTTGTTGTAGTCTAATTAAAAAGTTTGTTACCTTTGAGTTGTTCAAGTTTGAACTATATATCACCAACACTGCTCTCAAACACAAACACCGACGAAAGGTTACATGGAGATCACTCGATGTAATGACTGAAAATATAATTGACTATATTCTAATGTCTAGATGATGGAAGTCTTCTGTAACAGACACTGTTTCACTACCTGGAGGAGACTTTGACTCGGATCACACGCTGCTGATGTCTAAATTGCCAAGACGACAGAGATTCGCAGATTCGTAACTGAAAAAAGACCCTTATACCATTAGCTTCCCTACAAAACTACGGGACATCATGAGTGTATCTACACCCCTCCCAACTTCTGAAGAGATTGACCGCTTAGCCTGACATGCTATCTCCATAATGATAGAGACTGCAAATGACATACTTTGTTGAAAGACTGTAGATCAAAAACCTTGGATCACTGAAGACATAATACGACTATTTGACCAGAAACACGTATACAGCAACAAACCTGACTAAAGTAGCCGAGACACTACAAACATCTCAAAAGAAAAGTTGAACAAGAAGTCTGAAAGGCGCTCCAAAACTAAATCGCCGAGAAGTGTAAAGCGAAACTCAGTTCAAGATGCACAACATTAAGGACTTCTTCGAAACAGTTAGAGAACTATCCACTAGGAGAGATCCTAAAACGTCCGTGGTCTCGGACAAACAGGGGAACGATAGCAATGATGCGAAAATTATTCTCACCCGATGGAAAGAATATTTTGAGAAGATATTAAACCCACAAGTAATGACGAAACCAAACTTCCTAAACTACTTCCCAATCACAAAGCGTGACTCCCTGCAACCTCCAATAAGATCCAACACCAAAGCTGCCATAGAGTCCCTGAAGTGTGGTAAAGCTCCAAGTCTTAGAAGTGTCGTAAGTGTCGTCTCAGAAGATGTTGTTGACATATACCATAGTATCATAACAGCCATTTGGGCCACTGGATATGTCCCACGACAGTGGTGTAAGACTGCACTAGTACCAATTCACAAAAATGGCTCAAAGAAAGAGTGTGAAAGCTACCAGCCTATCAATCTGACAAGCCACCAGACCAAATTCTTGACTGAAATCCTCCTCCTTAAAATACAAGACATCACCGCTCATGTAGTCAACAAGTATCAAGCTGGCTTTCGACCAGGACGATCTACTATTGACCAAATCTTTACTCTGCGTCAACTGATGGAACACTACTTGGATTTTGAAAGAGAGTTCTATCAACTATTCATTGATTTCCGACAGACCTTTGACCTCATATAGAGGAAAGGTCTTTGGCATATTCTACAACACTACGGTGTTCCAGACAAAATCTTCAAGCTCGTTGAGGATATGTACAACGAGTTCAAAAGCCAAATTATGACTTCATATGGCCTTTCTGATGAATTCTCGATAATTTCCGGAGTCTTCCAGGGATGCATCCTGTCCACATACCTGTCCAACCTTTTCTTGGTTGCCACCCTCTCCCTGAAACCCGCTGGGTATGAGGCGAAAATGGATCTTACTTGACAACCTAGCGTACGCTGATAATATCGACCAGCTATCTACGGCTCCCAAGAAGTCCAAGGACAGGCAGACAGCATCTCTCAAGCAACGAAGTCGTATGGGATGCAGATTAATGCAAACTATACCAAAATCACATTTACATCTTGCCAGGACCAGGACAGAACAAACCCCCTCCCCTCTTTAATAATTGATGGGTAGTAAGTGGAAACAATTGACCGATTTCTTTATCTTGGCAATCTATTAACGGCCGATAATTGCCACACTGCCGACATTAAATGCCGCCCAGTCCTTTTCAGCTCTAGTTTCAGAAGACCCACTAATATATGGAAATTCAACCACCTCTCGAACCATCTAAAAACTCACTCATTTAACAGCCGGATCAAACCCATTGCTCTGTATGGGTGTGAAACATAGAAAATAAAAGTCTTAAACGAGCGCACACTTCTTGCATTCGGAAGGACATGCCTACGCCGGATAGCGAAAACTAAATACAATGATCGTATCACAAATGAAGAAGCCTGTTGAAGAATAAAGTCAATAGACACAATCCTAAATAAAGTTAAAAGACAGCAATTACGCTGGTCTAGGCACGTCAAAATATGGATCCTATTCGACTACTCACGATCTCGCTTGTAGGGACTGTTGGAGGGCGTCAGTCCCGGGGAAGACCTCGTTAGAGGTGAATTGAGCACTTTAATTGGCAAAATATCATCCAACTATCCGTAAGAGCACCTGACCGAACAGCATATCGAGCATTGGTCCGTGAAATTTCCAAAGGAGTGGTCCCAAAACGTCCCACGAGGACGGATGGGACCTAAGTTAGTAAGTATTTAGCTTTTCGCTGTTTTATTTTTTTCAATTCTTTGCTTCGTTCTACATGTTTTATTTTATTCTTTCATGTTATATACAGATATATCCTTCATATCTTTTGTTCTGTTTACGTTAGGAAATCTTAATGCGTACACAACTAGAATATTTGCTTCTTTCTACCCTGAATTTCACTGGTACTAGGTACCGTTTCTTTGGCTTTTGTTTTTGTTTTTTACTTAGTTTTATGATAGTTGGTTAGTTTGATGTTGGGTATTAAAAATTGATTAAATTCAAATAAAATATATAAATAATACAACATATGTAATAATATAATATATATAAATAATATATTCCTTTGGTCTCAGTCTTTCCTAATTTCTGGTTTGATTTTTCCCTCCTATTTTCGATATTTAGTTATTCTGTTTAATATGAAGTCTATTGTAACTCGCAACGAGAAGTTGCATTATTATGAGTGTTATTTTCTTTTTTAATTAAGCAAACCGTAAATGCTTGCCTTTGGAAAAAAAAATCAGAAAGTAGAACTCTGTTGTTTTTTCCTGCGTAGAACACTTAAAGAATTTGCAGTTTAGACAGTAATAAAGTTTTAAGATGGCTTTACTAGTTTTTACTCAAGGGGTTTTTAAGTGACTTTTGTCTCGATTATTTTTTAGATGATAGTTCGGTTCAAAACGTCCAGTCCCCGGGTGGTTCTAGCACAGCCAGCTCTCGTGACACATCTCCCTGTAGAGACCTTTCACCAATTATTACAAGTCTTCGTCCACCATTGATTCTTCGTCGAGGAGCCAAAGGGTTTGGATTTACTCTAAGAGCTGTTAGAGTATATTTTGGTGACACCGACTTCTATACATTGCACCATTTAGTTCTGGTAAGCAGTACCTTGTCAAAATAGGCTTTTAAGTTGCAAATAGGTGAGATTGTATATCTTTGAAACAACAATTTTAAAAAGTGGATGGTCTAATATTCTGTACGTTGTAACATTCAGCGCTTGTAAAGCACGCTTCTATTTTTTACCTTAAAGTGTCAAAGAAAGTAAAATCTGATTGTATGATTGGTCAAGTGGAAATTTACGATTGTTTTTTTATGTCCTTGGTACTTCATAAGATCATATCATAAATTGGAGACAATAGAAACCAGTAATGGAAAAAAACAAGCCAAAGAGGTCCAAACTGTTCTTATGAAAATGAGAGCCACAAGTTGAGCGATTCTCAAATGACTGAAATGAATGAAAGAAAAGGTCTTTAAAAGATATACGTAATAATTTATGTTCGTTTTAAGTTTTAATGTTATTCCTTACTTTCAGTTGAGAAAAAACTTTATTTTTATTTATTTAATAAAAACCATAAGCCGAAGACATACAATATCTTTGGTTTATCAAACAGTTCGTGGTAACGAACTGTAGTAAGGAGCGATCCGGCTCAATAGTAACCAAAACTCAAAAAAATTGAATTTTGATATCAATAGCTACATCAAAAGAATTGCATTTTAATGCTGATTTTAAATATATAAGTTTCATCAAGTTTAGTCTTACCCATCAAAAGTTACGAGCCTGAGAAAATTTGCCTTATTTAGGAAAATAGGGGGAAACACCCCCTAAAAGTCGTAGGATCTTAACGAAAATGACACCATCAGATTCAGCGTATCAGAGAACCCTACTGTAGAAGTTTCAAGCTCCTATCTACAAAAATGTGGAATTTTGAATTTTTTGCCAGAAGACAAATCACGGGTGCGTGTTTATTTGTTTGTTTTTTTTTTTTGTTTTTTTTTTTTTTCTTTTCCCCAGGGGTCATCGTATCGACCAAGTGGTCCTAGAATGTCGCAAGAGGGCTCATTCTAACGGAAATGAAAAGTTCTAGTGCCCTTTTTAAGTGACCAAAAAAATTGGAGGGCACCTAGGCCCCCTCCCACGCTCATTTTTTCTCCAAAGTCAACAGATCAAAATTTTGAGATAGCCATTTTGTTCCGCATAGTCAAAAACCATAATAACTATGTCTTTGGGAATGACTTACTCCCCCAAAGTCCCTGGGGGTGTGGCTGCAACTTACAAACTTCGACCAGTGTTTACACATAATAATAGTTATTGGGAAGTGTACAGTCGGTTTCAGGGGATTTTTTTTTGGTTTTGGGGGTGGGGTTGAGGGGAGGGGGCTATGTGGGAGGATCTTTCCATGGAGAAATGTGTCATGGGGGGAACAGAAATTCAATGAAAAGGGCGCAGGATTTCCTAAAATTACTATAAAAAAACAATGAAAAAATAAACACGGAAATTTTTTTTCAATTGAAAGTAAAGAGTAGCATTGAAACTTAAAACGAACAGAGATTATTACGCATGTGAGGGGTTCTAAAAATACTTTAGCATAAAGAGCGAGGTATTTAGGAGGAGATAAATACCTCGCTCTTTATGCTATAGTATTTTTAGTAATTTCAACTATTCATTCTACGGCCTTTCTGATTCAGGGGTCATTCTTAAAGAATTGGGACAAAACTTGCGATTTAGTGTAAAGAACGAGGTATTAACGAGGGTACAAACCCTCTCATATACATAATAAAAATTAAAGAATATAAAAGTTTGTTACGTAAGATAATTCTTAAGTTATGTATATTTTTTACTAATAGAAAAATTCGTTAAAAATAAAAATTTATAGTTGCCTTTTTATGTAACCGAAAAATTGCATGGCAACTAGGCCTCCTTTCCCATCCCTTATTTCTCAAAATCGTCTGATCAAAACTAAGAGAAAGCCATTTAGCCAAAAAAGGAATTAATATGCAAATTTCATTTTAATAATTTATGTGTGGAGAGCCAAAATCAAACATGCATTAATTCAAAAACGTTCAGAAATTACATAAAAAAAAACTAGTTTTTTTAACTGAAAGTAAGGAGCGACATTAAAACTTAAAACGAACAGAAATTACTCCGTATATGAAATGGGTTGTCCCCTCCGCAATCCCTCGCTCTTTACGCTAAAGTTTGACTCTTTGCCACAATTCTGCTTTTTAATACAATTAAAAGCTTTAGCGTAAAGAGCGAGGGATTGCGGAGGGGACAACCCATTTCATATACGGAGTAATTTCTGTTCGTTTTAAGTTTTAATGTCGCTCCTTACTTTCAGTTAAAAAAACTAGTTTTTTTTTATGTAATTATCACACAAGAGTCATAGTTATGAGGCTGCTTAAGATAAAAATAAATGCCAAGATTGGCTAGTAAACAACCCAAGTAAATTATTGCTTGTATCGGCCACTATTTAAAAAGTTCGAACTTTAGCGTAAAGAGCAAAGTATTGACGATGGGTAGAACTTCCTCATATACGTAATATGAGGGGGTTCGTCTTCTCGTCAATACCTCGCTCTTTACGCTAAAGTTCGGAATTCTGTTCAAACTCTTTAATAATGACCCCTGAATCACAAAGGCCATTTATTTAGAGTAATTAGCTCTTTTGAAATTACTAAAAATACTTCAGCGTAAAGGGCGAAGTATTGATGAGGAGACAGACCCCCGTAATAATTTCTGTTCGTTTTAATTTTTAATCTTACTCCTTACTTTCAGTCAAAACAACTTTATTTATTTATTTTTTAGTCTATTTAATTTTTCTATTTAATTTCTTCGTGTTTTCAAATAAAGCTGGGAAATCCAACACCCCTTTCATGGAAATTCTCTTCCCCAAGAAAAATTCCTCTGTGGAAAGATTCTCCCACGTAGCCAAATCCCCCTGACCTCCCAGGAGAAATCTCCCTGAAAACGTCTGTATACTTGCCAATAACCAATAATATATTTAAACAATGTGCATAAGTTCGTAAATTGCAGCCCTTCCCCCGGGGACTGTGGGGGATTAAGTCGTCCTCAAAGACATAGTTGTTAGATATTTCGACTGTGCTGAATAAAATGGTTATCTCAAAATTTTGATCCGGTAACTTCGGGAAAAAGATGAGTGTAGGAGGGGTCCAGTTTTTTAGCTCTAGTTTCTTAGGTCGCTTGAAAATTTCGCTAGAACTTCTAATTTCCGTTGGAAGGAGCCCTCTCACAAAATTCTAGGACTACTGAGTCGATACAATCATCCCTGGTGAAAACATACAAAAAAAAACAACAAATAAACAGGCATACGTGATCTTTCTTCTGGCAAAAAAATTTAAAATTCCACATTTTTGCAGATGGAAGCTTGAAACTTCTACAATATGGTTCTCGAATATGCTGAATCTGATAGTGTGTTTTCATTAAGATTCTATGACTTTCAGGGGTTGCTTCCCCTTTTTTTTTTAAATAAGGCGAATTCTCTCTGGCTCATAACTTTTGATGAGTAGGACTAAATTCGATGAAACTTATATATTTAAAATCAGCGTAAAAATCGGATTTTTATCAAAATCAAAATAAATTAGATAGAGGGGCTGTGTATGGAAGAGAATCAGCCTTACGTGGCTTACTGCTGCTCAGTGTTTTATTAACTGGAGATTTCGTTCAAGTGGTTTTGAAATACTATTTTACTATCCAGTGTAAAGTAAGGACACCATCAAACTTGAAAAGATAGATAATTTCCTTGACAAAACACTGAGTGGATTTGGTCACTTGAATTTTGTTTTTTGTCCCCAGGTGTCCTTCGTGACATCCCTTATTGCCCCTATGTGTTATCCCTAGTTACAGGATTTTTCTTAAAAATAAAATGAGTACAAGCATTTATATTTTGAGCAATAAATAAGAACACGGCAATTCAAAGGAATTGGGTGTGAAAAATTACAGAGTAAGTTTTTGATGATGATAATTAGCATAAATAAAAGTAATTACTGTTTGATAACAGAACCAGCCCCTCCCAATAGCCGAACTCGGTTACAAAATAAATTTGTACCCCTGAAAGTACGAACTAATCGTTACGCCAACTCATTTGTGCCTTTCTTCACATCCATTTTTAATGTTGAGTCATAGTGTGTGATTTTAGTTTAAATGTATGATTTTTGTCAAAAAACTGAATTTAGCTATGCTGCGATAGTTTTTAAATATACCGATCTCTCTCTCTCTCTCTCTCTCTCTCTCTCTCTCTCTCTCTCTCTCTCTCTATATATATATATATATATATATATATATATATATATATATATATATATATATATATATATATATATATATATATATATATATATATATAATATATATATATAACGATCAAGTACAATAAAATGATTAAATGTGTAATAATCAAAATGTACCTATTTATCATATTATTATCGCCATTGGTAATTTTGTTTCTGAAATTAATTGAATGATTCCAAAATATATTAGTGTTTGCTAATTTTATTTTTAAAGATAATAAAATAATTCGATTTAAGGTGTCCCTTTATTTCGCTAAATTGTGCTGTATTTGGTTATACATTTTTTTCCTATTTATTTTCATAATTATTTTTTATAATTAGTATTGTGTTATAGTATTGTTTTTTAATATGACTTCAGAGCTCTTCAATAATATATTTTTTGTTATATTTTTTGTTTTTATAAATAATATAGATAATAAAAGGTAAAGAAAACAGCATTGGACTTGGTGGGCATTAGACTAGGTTTGGTGGGCAGGGGAGTGATAAATCTAGAAATCAAATTTTCTGTTTTTGACAGGTACTTTCTTGGCTGTAGAAATTTTTTAGAGCGCTAAGAATTTTAAGAAACTGTTTTGATAACAAAAGTTAATTTTTCAGCTACTTATAAAACTGAAAACGGAGGAAGCTTTTTGTAAAAAGCAAACGTATCTTTATAACCAGTTTACTTAAGAATTGAAAAGTTTTTTTTTGCATTCTGCAGAAAACTTGAAGTGTCTTAATTTATTTATTATTTTTTTAATGCCACTTTTTTCGATAAATCGTGTATTTCTATGTGCTAATTTTCATGCCTACTCCTATTTTTTGGGATTGATCATTTAATAATGCTAAGAAATCCTACGTAATGCTAAAAACAATTTCAAATTGCGAGAATATTGATTTTGGTGAAATAAAACTATGATTTGTAAAGTAACTCATTCAATATCAATTCTTTTTGTTTGCTTAGTTTAGGGTGGGGTAGTTTAATTCTTTATGATAATTTTCCTTCTGTATCTGTCTGTGTTTAAAGTTAATCTCTATTTATATTTTTAAACCTATACTTAATACCAATATAATAGTCTTTATTACTTCTTGTACTACCACTAACAACTCACTGCAGCACCAATCCGCCTGAGTCCAACACAGCCACACACGCTCCTCTTCCATCCCAGTCTATTCAAAGCCTTCCTCTTAGCAAGAAGTTACAATTTCTTTTAACTCCCTCTTCGCGAGATCCTCCCACTCCATTCGAGGACCTACTTTTCGTTTGGCCTTGGATGGTCTGCCGAAAAGGATGATTTTTGGCATTCTGTCTTCCTTCATCTCCAGAACGTGGCCTAGCTATCTAAATCTTTGTCCAGTTATAGCCCTAAAGTTTTAACAAAATTTTTGAAGAATTTGACGAATAGAACCTTTTTATAAACGAAAGCCGACTGTTTATCTTTTACTTTGGGCTTCTACTTCGAAATTATACGGTTTAATAAAGAACAGTGTGTTGTGGAGTGGTGTTTTATGACACGCTAATATAAGTAATCAAAATGTTGCAATCTATTGTGGCATTTGACGGGACTCATTCGCGAGCGTATAAGTCTTGAGCTACTTACGATCTTGCGTGAGCGAAGTGAGATCCATCAAAGAGCTCTCAAAGCAGGGCCTTTTGTTTAGTATATTATAAGTCGAAATTTGTAACGATGTTCTTTCATGTTTTCCCCTAGTATCAGTCGATCAAGGGGTTGATTTTGGAAAGGGGGGTTTATTCTAAAAACTATAATCAGGTTTGTAAGGGTAATTATTATTTATCTATCATAGTCGATTACTAGATTTCAATTCCCATTTTAAAAAAGCCTGGCAATCAGTAATGAATAACTACTTCTAACTGACTACTGCCCGTCTCTGATCTAAGCATTTTTACCATTTAATGTTCTTTCTTCTAAAATATTGACGAAAGAACTAATTATTACTTTTTCTTCTAGAATGTTGACGAAAGAAGTCCCGTCTTTGAAGCAGGGCTTCGTCAGGGTGACCTATTTACTCACGTAAATGGCGAGTCTATCCAGGGTCTTCTCCATACTCAAGTTATGAAACTCTTACTGGCTGGTACTAATCATGTGACCATTAGAGCAACTCCCCTGGAACAGACATCTATTCGTGCTGGAGGTCGAAAAAGAGAGGTTTCTAAGTCAAAAATGGCAAAACGTTCGCAGCAAGCGTAAGCCTCTTTTTGGTTGTTTCTTTATTTTTTCCTTTTCTTTATTTTAATAAATTTTTTTCCTATGCAATATCAGATTTATTTGTTAAACTAGTCGGCTAAAAGATGGATTTAGCCGCCAAAACAAAATATGTTGGTTCTGGTTAATTTCTAGATTTCAAATTTATTCTGAATTGTAATAGGTCAATACTTGTTTTTGTTTATGATTTGTTTTATTGTTTACTGATTTAGATTGTAAAGAATTCTTACATATTTTTAGGGAGGGAGAGGGACCAAAAATTGAATAATAATGCTCCTTTATCAGAAATTAATCCCCTTCATTAAAACACGGCGTGATGTTTTCACTGCATGTGCATTTTTGATCATGGGAGTGGAGTGGGGTTGACAGCTGCCCTATTTATCCTTTCCTGTGGGTATCCGTTCTGGTTTTTTACTTAAAATCCCGAAAAATTTTATACATAGGTTTACACTGATTCAATCTGAGGGAGGGGAAGGGTCAAAATTATAAGAAGCGCTTCAAGCCAGATTTTATTATTTTGTGTTGGGGGGAGGCGATGAAATTTATTATCACTTATTTTGAAATTAAAATTGAAGCTCTTGTTTAATACAAAAAAAAATGTTTGTCTATGTTTATCTTTTGGGAGTGTAAAGTGCTTTAGAGGTGCTACTGCCATGTTGTTTAATTTTCGGTATTGACGTTATTCCGTTTTTGTAGTATATTATAAATGTGGGAAATTCCCTATTCTAGGAGAGTATTGACTGGGAATCATATCCGAAGAGTGCAACGGAGTGATGGACCAGACAGGCGTCGGAAAACCTCGCTCTTTAGGAAATCGAGTACAAAGCGAGCAAGCGCTGAAATCCAACAGGTAGTTCTTTCTGCTTTTTATCACTTATGTCAACCCGTTTGAATAACAGATTTACATGAAGGTGACTTTTACTAGAAAATTAAGCTTTCTCCACCTAAAGCCCCTAATAAATACTGGGTGGCCAGATAGCATCCCTGATTAAATTCCATACAGTGCAAATCTAGAAAGGAAAGTACTTAAAGACAAAGTAGGCAGCAATCAAAAACAATTTTTCTAATTAAAGTATTTCAAAATGCATGTAAAAAATAACAAACATTTCAGAATGATAAAAAGAAATCAAATTCCTGTATTGGAAGTTATGATAAGTTTGGCAAGATACTGCTTCCAAGCCTTTTCCAGGATTGCCTGCTTTTTTTTCTTGGAGCTATTTGTAAGTTTATTGACTCTCTGAGCTCGTGGAAAAGAGAAGAAATTTCAGGTAGTCTTCAGGGAGGGATATTTCAATTTGAAGTACTTTATTGGATCTTGCATTGGTGGAGTTCTATAGCTCAGTCGAGAGGAATCCCAGCATAGAAACGACGAAAATATCGCCTATGCTTATTATTTGTCATCTTTGCTTTTCTTTCTATAATTTTCTTTCCTTTTTTTTCAAATTTTACTTACTATTTCCTTCGTTTTTTTATTTTTCTTCTTACTTCAGTCAGATATTCCTTCGCTCTTCACTTTCACTTTGTGGCTGTTAGCAAGTTTACTTGCTTTTTTAAATGAGGCAAGCATTTAATTTTTTTCTTTTTGTCTGTTTAGTTGTAATAACTGGATTCAAGATTGTCGCCGAAGTTCCAAATGGCATGCTCCAATATATTAAAAAAAAATAGTAACCTAACCTAACTTTCTCTTTTATAAGAGAGACAGAAAGAGAAAGTTCTTATTTTGCCAAATCTCTCACAATTTAACAATAAAAATGGAATATTGGCAGTAGATGAAAAATCAGCGGTCTTAAAAGCTTTAAGGGCGTTTAGACCATGATCCAAATACCTCCTGCCACTGGCCAAGACACTTTCTGTGCAAATCTCAACTCGTAAATTAGGACTTTTTTGTGTGGCACTGCCATATCAATGTCAATCATTAAGGAGGGACGGATGGGGGAGAGGGGTTAAATATTCTTTATGCACTAGGGTAAAAGACCCAACAAAACAAACTAGTAAGATGATTGAGCTTTAGAATATGGGGTGGGTTTCTGGTTGCTGTTCTTTATTATCCATTTTCTTTATTGTTGTAAACACCTTGTGTGTAGACTCTTCAACAGGGATTCTGCTTTTCAAAGTAAGGCAAGCTAGTCTAAAACGTGCTGCCTGTGGTTTTTCAGCAATTAAAATGCTACTGGTTTTATGAAAGCCTTGCCATTGCCCAAAATTAATTTTGTTTCAAGACATCCCTGGTTATTTTGTATAATAAGCAAACGGTATGTTCCTAATTTGCAATTAAGAAAGTTTTTGTATTTATCAAAATAAACAAGCTGTTGAAGAAGTCTAAGGGAGTCTCAGTGGTGTAAGCTTGTGAATTTTAACCTTTGAAATTATTTATAGTAAAATTATTAGTAAATTTTTGATAAGGGTGTCAAAGGTTTTTTTTCAAATATGTGTCAAATTTGCTCTAAATTTTACCCAATTTTACAGTCCAAGGCATTTTTTTTTCTCCAGGGCGAGGGAGACAGTTGTCCCACTATTTGTCAAGTATAATAAGGTCTTTTAAAAATATTATTTTATTAAAGATCTTATATTGCAAAGCTCAAACAGTCAGTAAAATTGCATTCAGAAACCTCAGACGATTAGTTTTTTTTCAGGAGGAGGATTGATGCTAAAATTTTACCCTGATTGCGACTCCAATCCCTATTTCACCTCGATGTCTCATTTCCGATACTATTCCTGAATCCACGAATACTTGCCTTTTTTATGTTATTCAGAACAACTAGAAGACTTTAGTTAGATACGTCACCTGATCAAGTTTTTAATAGAAACTTTGGTATATACATAATTTGCTGTTTAAAATTCCTGGTTTTAAAACTAATAGCAAAAAAAGTCAATGCTTGATCGGGTGTCAGGAAGTTGAAGTCCATTCATTAGCGGTAAAGCCAATAAAACCCTTCTTGTCAAAACTCATTTTTTGCGTAGACTGGATGGTCACTGTAAAGTTACGTTCAATTTATGCTGCATGAAAAAAACTAAGTTCATAATTAATTAAAAGATAAATGCATAGCTTCAATGAATTTTTTAGTATTTAAATCAGTGCTTCTCAGTCTTTTTATAATTTAATAAACCTAGGCGTAAACCCCTTGTCTCAAATAAATCCTAGAGAACATAGTCTTTCCTTTTTTTTGTAGTTTCCACAGTAAATGTTTTATCAGCATATGTAATGTTTTTTCAAGAACATCAAGGGACCTTCTTCACCGCCCTAGGACTATAGAAGACCCTTGCAGATAGACCATAGAAAAAAAAGCATCTACCTAACAATCCACCATGATTAATTTTAGTAAATTTACTTGCATCTTATTCAATATTTATTTAAGCTTTTAGCTACTGGGCTAACTCCGCAGCTATTGCTATGGAGATTACGGGTAACTCTGCAACTAATTTACGCTACTTTTTTAACATATTGAAGGACTAAGCACGATTTATCACACTGGTAAAAAAAGGAACGAATGAATCACTGAAAAATTTTTTTCAGGTAGCGTATTAGTTCAAGCTTTTGGGGTTTTTATGGTGGCTGCAGTAGCGTGGGGTAGTAGGCAACGGTAGTTGGCACTCAAAGGAAAGATTTTGCTGGATTACGTCGTGCCTCTTGACTATGTTTATTTATTTATTTGTTGCTTTTTTTACATTTAATAACCGTGATTGAATCGAACTATAAATTAATTCCATTCCAAGCATAAGTTAAAATATTAAAAGGGCTGGGTAACTCCCCTCTCAAAGATGAATCATGTGTAGAATGCTTTACTAAATTATATTTTCTAGTCTCAGAGCTACGGATTCTGGAATCGTCTTTTGTACTACTCATTGCCGATCCCTGGCTACTTCTACCTTTGGGTATATATGACGTGTGATACATTTGCAGCTGTTGGACAAACCCTGGGTGTCTTGAAGGCCAGTGCCGACACCCCTCCCCCTCCCTTTTTTCAAAGCATATTTTAACACTTTTACCTTTAGACGGTGTTTTTTCACTTTTTAACGGAATTGAAAATTTGTATTCTGATAAGGTTCTCTCAAGCAAGGAAATCTAAAAATACGACTGCTATTACATGCCTGAGACTACTATAAGGAGCCCTTTACTCCAATTTATTTTTTTTATACTTTCAGGATTCCTTGGGTAAAGTCCAAATATTTTTTAAATCCAGGAATTGGTTTAGCATGTTATTATTATAAAACATTCTATTGTCTACTCATTAGAAAATAAATTAAAAGAATTTTCAACCCCAGATTTACAGATTTACCCCCCCCCCCAAATTCATGGCAGCCCTACTTACCAACATATGAATACCATATTAACTTGTGGGCCATTTTATGACCAAGTACTGTGTTGTTTATAACCAGATTGCTATACCTACAAAATTCCTTCAATCTTTAATCATTACGGTTTTTTTTCCTCATTCAACTTTGCCTGGACAGGATACCATCTATCTCTATTTCTACTGACTTGGGCATTAAAATCTCCTAATAAGGTTAGGCTACCTTATTTATGCCTGGAACCCTGTCTTTTTGTTCCTCTAGCTGTAAGTAAAATTCATCTGATTCACTACAATCTCCATCAGTTGGTTTTACAGGGGGTGAAAAAAAAGTAATACAGCACGTCGTTTGGTTAAGGCACGTCATCGCATCCATTAACGGTTGGTTTGTGTAAAGACTATAATTACAGGAAATCATTTGGTACTATAAACTCTGGTAGAAAATATTAATCAAAACAAAAAATTTGGATGCAGTGATGCTTAAAAAGGAGTCTTCAGTTAATCTATTATATTGTTGCATACTAGATACATGTAAAATTCAATTCTGGAGCAACATAATTCCACAGAAAATGACAAATATGAAATAGAAGATATAAGTTTGTACCCAGAAGATGTAATGACAAGTGCTGATCTGCAATTGTGACCCATAGGTTATGATATTGCTCCATTTATCTACATTAAAACTAATTTCTTGGTTTATCCGAAATTTCCTGTGAAAACAATAGACCAAATGTCTTACCCTGGCAGTGTAGTTGTGTGTGTTGATCCATGATTGTCTTATAAGTCAAACTTGCTCTAATACTTCATGGGGAATAGACCAAACAACACTGAGAGCTGGCCAAACCTTAGAAACTAACACACTATGATGTTTTTATTAAGGGTGATGTACCTCTTACCAACATGTCACCTTTTAGCCAGGACTATCTCATCAGTGTACTTGTGTGCCACTCGAATGCTTAAGTTGCTCAAGTCAATTTTTATCAAAATTTATGGATTTTAGCAATTTGTGTTTGTACTGGTAGGGGGTTTACTCATGACTTCTACCTATGGGCAAGTATTAATTAGATGGCAATATTGTTTATTCTGAGATTGTAAATTTTTATTTTACACTTTTTACACTTTATCAGTGTTTGCTATTTGCAATGGCATACTCTTCTGGAATTTTAGTAGACTTTCTTTATTTCAGTCAGATTTTTACCTGTTTGTTGTTGCTACAGTATCTTATGGAACATTACATGTATATAGGTATGTAAATTATTTGAGTATGTGAAACACATTAAATACTTTAGTACATACACTTGAATATACGCTTTTTTTAGACTGGGATTCATAAATATCAATGTATTTGGCTTTTCCCCATATTCCTACAGGTCAGTTGTATTTTATTTGGAATATTGTATGTAAATGCTAGAAGTCACTAAGGTACATGAAACAGTACTGTTCAAAAAAGTGATGCCAAGAAACACCATTAACGTTACTTGAATTAAACTCATTTTTACAAAGAAAAGTAATCGAATATTTGCTTCCAGCATTCATGTCCTGAATATTTTATGTGGAATTACTATTTTTTTAATTGTAGTATCAAATCTTGATACATACTGATATTGGTAGCTAATCCCCCCCCCCTCCTGAAAGAAGGAACATCAGGATAACATGAATGCATCATATTTATTTTGTAGCACCGCCAATGCTTTGAGACGTATATTCATTGCTGAAACTCCAACCATGGCCATTGATTGGATTCAGTTTGAGGCAAACTCAACTGTTT
Organism: Artemia franciscana; assembly: GCF_032884065.1. NCBI lineage: Eukaryota > Metazoa > Arthropoda > Branchiopoda > Anostraca > Artemiidae > Artemia > Artemia franciscana. The sequence continues at coordinate 15,013,075 of NC_088873.1, read as the reverse complement.
TATTTGATGAATTTCTTGCTCATAGAATTGGTCTAATTCCTCTTACTTCAGATGAAGTGGTTGACAAAATGGTCTACAGCAGGGTAAGTTAAAAATTTGTTTCATTACTTATGTAAGTTTTAATTCTTTTTTTTTTTAGCTTACCTTTATGATTTACTGATCTGAATTAATATTTATTTTTGTTCTTAGAATCATATGTTGATAGGATATCAAATTGATTTGCTCCACACAATAAACAAAAGAGTTCAATGGTAAATATATGTTGATTATTTTAATGGTACCAATCATCTCTCCAGAGAAAATAAAAGTTAGGAAATGTTTTTGTTTGTCAATTGTAGCCTCGAAACAAAATTGTATATTACATTGAAAACAATATTAAAAAAAAATACTTGGTATATAAGTATCACTTCAGTCTTCGAAGTGATAACATCTATTTTGGTTTATATGAACTGTGAAGCTTACTTTCATCCTGAATTATTGCACCTGTTTGAACTTCACATGTCGTAACATTCATCAATTCAGTACTTTGAACTTAAGTCAATTCAGGAATGGTATTTTGCAATATTTTGTTTTGGATTAAATCCTGTGAAGCTTTCTAGAATTCAGTGAATGTTATTTCGCAATATTTTGTACTAGATTGAATTGACCTGGCCTTTTCAAGCTATCAATTTGCTTTTTGGGTAATATATGAGTCTCTCGCTGGACTGACCGTCTTTGGGCTCTGATTTCATTGCATTCAAACTGGCTTCAATAAAGTGTTAATTTTATCCTAATCATAGTGTGTAAGTTGGCAACCCTGCGTCCAACTGCAAAAATACCATTTGCACCTATATAAGCCTATTGCATCATTTACACTACTGAAAACAAGCTATGGATAATTGCGAATATGTGCGCTGCCCTGTAATGAACTTTCTGCATAATAACTGGGAAGAAGGAATTCAAGATGATATTATTATTCAACACACAATAGACTTTTTTTAATGCGGTGTTATTGCTAATGCAAAAATTGAATTTTGGGCAAAGGTTGCGCCTAATGATAATTGATCATGGTGCATTGGTGCGAAAGCATCTACAAATTATTTAAAAGATATTCTTGACCTTATTAAAAAAATTGAAATGTGGGGAGGTGTCAAATCCGATTTATGTTACCAAGTCTCCTACAGAGGCTCCCATTCTTTCCGCTGTGGCTTACTCTAGGCTTTCTACAAAGATTAATCCTGTGGAAAAACTACTCAAGGTTGTTGGAGCAAAGCTGGATGCTTTTGAATTGAATTACCCGCAACTGCCAAAGCCTACAATTTAAATTGGTAGTTGCAACTGCAACTACCAAAGCCTACATTTTCCGACTCACATGCTACTATTGTTGGGTCAAACCTTCCCCCTACTCTCTCGGACCCAATAAAAAGAAAAGTTATGATAGACGAGATAAATGGGCATAAATCAATTATTAGTATACGTCCTGAACATGACAAACTGATTTATCAGTAAAGATAAGTCAGTTGCTGAAGTTTTCCGTTTGTCAGTAACTGGAGTGAGAACTTGCTCTTCTGCTAAAGTCCAAAACAAGAAGTTTTACAGTCTCTTGAAGGAAATTTCAAGCAATTTTGAATTATCTCACCTGATTTCCTGCCCTGGGGTTTTTGACGCCTCTAGGCTAGGAAAATCGACAGCAGTAAAACTTGAATTCTCTGATGTAATGTCAAGAGCCAAAGCATTCAGATACAGTCAAATCAGATACGAAAACCTAAGTGTTTCTGAGTTCAAGGCGATACCACGATGTTGTAACATTTGCTGGTCCCCTGATCATCTCTAGTCATTATGTTTCAGTGAAACACCAAAATGTGTGCGATGGGCAGGCTACCATGTCTCAGATAGAGACTCGCCGTGCAATTTGTCACTTAAGTGTGCAAACTGTGGAGGCAATCATGTTTCATTTAGCTTCACATGTCCCAAAGTAAAAAGCAATTGCGAGTCTCAATTTGCCAAAAACTAATATAAGATAAATTTTATTTTTTTAAATGTATACAAAACACCTTGCTGCACCTGCTAAGAAAGCCCCAAAGGGTAATATAAAGTATTATTTATAAGTATCAAATATATTCCATAGTTTACAACTTCTATATAAAATAGAAAAGCAAGTCGGCTCCATTCCAGGAATATTAGGCTTTTAATATGTTGTAAAGTATATCCATCCATAAACAACAATTTTGGTAAATGAATCTCTGCAATGTTTCATGAAACATTAAAAATAATTGAATAAGTACAATTTTAGACATAAAAAAGAAACTGATTTAAAATGAAATAGAACTAGCTGCGGAATAGAATCATTGCCTTGTGATTTGGAGCAGCTCAGCTTTTGAAGAAATGACACAAATCTTTATTTAAAGGATTGTACTTGTACAGATTTTTGCCAAGATTGTAGTGTTGAAATCACTTTGGACGTGAAGGGAACTGAGGGATCAACGAGACAAGTTACAACTGCCGATATGGTTACACCAGATTCAAGAGTCGTTCCAGTTACTTCACGAAGAAGTGATGCTGATGCAGGAGAATATGACGAAATAGATCGTAAGCTTTAGCCTGCTTGATACTTTGTTTCTATTAGCAGCTTTTTTTTACTGATGCAGTAAACTCTGCATCATCCTATCCAAAACAAGACGCGTGAAAATAAACGACTAAGGTGCATTATATAGTTACTTTACGCTATAATTTATGTTTTTTTTTCTTTTTCTTTCTTTCGAAGTGTAGAATAGACTTGATAGAAATTAAGTAAGGTATTCAGACTAGGGTTGCTGCTACATTGAAAAAAAATTTGCTATTTTACAAGCAAGTGAGGTTAGTCATAAGACAAATAGGGAAATTAAAAAAAAAAATATTTCGTGCATTTAGTTTCTCCAAGTCTTTCTTGCAGAAGAAATGGACAGTTCTGGACAAAGTAAAACTAACAAAAGTTTGCAATCTTCACGGGCATTTAAATCACTAATATAAAGATAGTAGCCTCTCAAATCTTCTTCTCCCCCCCCCCCCCAACCCCTTATTTTAGCATTCTAAAAACCATGATGATGATATAATTCGTTTTTCTAATTTTCCATCTTTTTATCCAGCAGTTCCAGGGGGATTGACCCCTCCTCAACACCTCGATCTTTACGCTAAAGTTTCAATTTTAACAATACTATATGAATGGCCCGTGAAACACGGGGTTCGGTTAATTAAAACAACAAGAAGCTTTTTTAAAAGTACTAAGAAACATTATCTCGAAGAGTGAGGTGTCACGGAGAGGGAAACCCCCCTCATATATGTAATAATTTCTGCTCGTTTTAAGTTTTAATGTTGCTCCTTACTTTCAGTTGAAACACTTGTTTCTTATTTAATTATTATTAGAAGTGCCTTTCAGTACATTTGAATTGCTTTCAATATCCTACGTTGAGAAGATAATTATCCTGACTAATTTCTCAGACTATGAGAATTGATTAGAGTTAATTCAACTTGTTAGCTTTCCTTGTTCAAAGCTTCCTTTGACTTTTTTCTTGTCATAAGCTAAACATACATTGGCCATGCAGTTGATCTGTCCGATTGTTGAGGCCGAGAGCAGTGCTTTGAATTTATCTCATGGGGGAGGCAAAAAGTGCTACCAGGAGGTTTTTACTGTCTGATTAATTTTTCCTATAGTCCACCGTTCCCCCTGGTCTCTTCATGAGGGTGCCCCTGGTTGGGACACTATCTGCAGTCTGTAGCTAAAACTGACTTTATGCCTCAATAGGTCAATAGAACCAACACGTTTCTTTTTTGCTTTTAATCCAACTTTTCACCATTTATCAATTGGATCTTTGTTCAGTTCTATACAATTATTACATAAAAAAAAACTAGTTTTTTTAACTGAAAGTAAGGAGCGACATTAAAACTTAAAACGAACAGAAATTACTCCGTATATGAAATAGATTGTTCCCTCCGCAATCCCTCGCTCTTTACGCTAAAGCTTTTAATTGTTTTAAAAAGCAGAATTGTGGCAAAGAGTCGAACTTTAGCGTAAAGAGCGAGGGATTGCGGAGGGAACAATCTATTTCATATACGGAGTAATTTCTGTTCGTTTTAAGTTTTAATGTCGCTCCTTACTTTCAGTTAAAAAAACTAGTTTTTTTTTATGTAATTTCTGAACGTTTTTGAATTAAGGCATGTTTGATTTTGACTCTCCACACGTAAACTATTCAAATGAAATTTGCATATTAATTCCTTTTTTGGCTAAATGGCTTTCTCTTAGTTTTGATCATACGATTTTGAGAAATATGGGATGGGGAAGGAGGCCTAGTTGCCATGCAATTTTTCGGTTACAGAAAAAGGCAACTATTAATTTTAATTTTAACGATTTTTTTTTATTACCAAAAAATATACGTAACTTTAGAATTAACTTACGTAACAAACTTTTATATTCTTTAATTACTATTATGTATATGAAGGGGTTTGTACCCTCGTTAATACCTCGTTCTTTACACTAAATCGTAAGTTTTGTCCCAATTCTTTAAGAATGACCCCTGAATCAGAAAGGCCGTAGAATAAATAGTTGAAATTACTAAAAATACTTTAGCATAAAGAGCGAGGTATTTATCTCCTCCTAAATACCTCGCTCTTTATGCTAAAGTATTTTTAGAACCCCTCATATGCGTAATAATCTCTGTTCGTTTTAAGTTTCAATGCTGCTTCTTCCTTTCATTTGAAAAAACGTTTTCATGTTTATTTTTCATTGTTTTCTTATAGTAATGCTAAAGAATCCTGCGCCCTTTTCATTGAATTTCTGTTCCCCCATGACAGATTCCTCCAAGGAAAGATCCTCCAACATAGCCCCCTCTCCTCAGCCCCACCCCCAAACAAAATAAAATCCCCCTGAAAACGTCTGTACACTTCCCAATAACCATTACTATATGTAAACACTGGTCAAAGTTTGTAACTTGCAGCCCCTCCCCCAGGGATTGTGGGGGGGTAAGTCATCCCCAAAGACATAGTTATTATGATTTTCGACTATGCTGAACAAAATGGCTATCTCAAAATTTTGATCCGTTGACTTTGGGAAAAAAATGAGCGTGGGAGGGGGCCTAGATGCCCTCCAATTTTTTGGGTCACTTAAAAAGGGCACTAGAACTTTTCATTTCCGTTAGAATGAGCCCTCTTGCGACATTCTAGGACCACTTGGTCGATACGATGACCCCTGGGGAAAAGAAAAAAAAACAAAAAACAAAAAAAAAACAAACAAATAAACACGCACCCGTGATTTGTCTTCTGGCAAAAAATACAAAATTCCACATTTTTGTAGATAGGAGCTTGAAACTTCTACAGTAGGGTTCTCTGATACGCTAAATCTTATGGTGTCATTTTCGCTAAGATCCTACGACTTTTAGGGGGTGTTTCCCCCTATTTTCCTAAATAGGGCAAATTTTCTCAGGCTCGTAACTTTTGATGGGTAAGACTAAACTTGATGAAACTTATATATTTAAAATCAGCATTAAAATGCGATTCTTTTGATGTAGCTATTGATATCAAAATTCAATTTTTTAGAGTTTTGGTTACTATTGAGCCGGGTCGCTCCTTACTACAGTTCGTTACCACGAACTGTTTGATACAATACAATTATCCTATACAGTTTTATACATTAAATTGAAAAAAAAGTGTAGCTTAAGCAAAGAAAGAAACCAACTTCTTTTACTAATTGATCAAATAGTCTCATTCGAATTCCAAAATAATCCTATACTGTTTTTCAAATGTTACTCGAATATAAACCAACAACTCATGGGTATTTATTATCTATTACAATTAATCTTGCAAGTAAATATAAAAAATTGTCCAAACCATCTTATGCTAAGGGTAAAGATGGTTTCAAATCTGTAATCCTCTAGGCTTATAGGTTAGGCGGTTTGTCTCTCTTTCGATGGTTTTTGTAAGTTTAATTTAATTTTTCAGCTATATTGATTGTGAAATTACGAAAAGATCAGGAACTAAAACTACGAGCTTATGCCAAAAAGGAATTTGGAAAAGAGCATGCCAAGTGGAATCCAACTGCCGGCGTTGCATTTGAATATGATCCAGACAGCATCCTCAGGCATACCCTTTACCCTGTCCCATCTGAATGGCCCAAGTCTGAATACTCAGAATTAGAAGATGATAAATTTAAGTGCCATATTAAATTATTTAATGGAATATTCTATTAAATATTCTAACTCATAGAATTCCTTTGCCGTCTAGCATCTCACTGAAAGAAAGGGTTTCAAGTCCAAGCTATTTTGATAATACTTGAGAAAGGATTAGCATTCAAGAAAGCCATGGGCAAAATATGTACCAATTCATTTTTTTTTTTTTTTTTTTTTTTTTTTTTTTTTTTTTTTTTACTGTTGCTTAAGAAATGGCCTTTTCTATTTTAGTGTTTTTGATGTTTGTCTTTTATATTGTCCTGTGGACTTATCTATGTTTTTTTTCTGTTCTTGTACTGAAGACAGATGAGTGGAGGTCTCGGCCAAAATATTTGTATTTTTCTCTCTTTTTTTTTCACTGGCTGTGGTTTATCTAATTTTTCCATCGTTGTCCTATGCTTTGTCACGCTTAGCCATTATGGTTTCAGAAATTATTTAATATTAGAATTTTCACTAATCACTGATGTCTGTTTGGTCAAGCGTAATTGAAAAATGGTATATAGGTCCCAAGGCCATAACCAGGGGGGAGGGTTACCGAGTTTGAATCCCTCCAAAAAAATTTCATCCGACTCGTAAAAACGTAACAAAAATGCATATAAAAATGCTTAAAAATTAAAAAAAAATTTGCAAAAATGCATATTTTCTTGTAAACGCCTTCCCCTCTCCCGAACCGAAAAATCATGGATACGCCCTTGCTGGATCCATTACAAATAAAAAAAATATTTCCTTCTATTTTGCATGGTAGAAGCGTATTCTTTTGATGATATGGAGTATTTGCGTACAGAATAATCTTAAGTTCAGCATCGTTAATCTTAATTTTAAGTTCATCGTTAATCTTAAGTTAAGCATCGTGCTAACATAATAAAAAATAATAACTAGACTGTATTTAAAATCACTAAGACTAATTTAATTTAAGAAGACCATCTTATCTAGAAAAAAAAATGAATAAGATTAAGTGATTATAAGATTTAAAAAAAAAACTAGTGAAAGAAAGCGTAGGGCAATTGCTTGTAGAGTGATATTTAGTTTGAAGTATATCTAAAGTTTGACACTAAGGTTGGATTTTCTTGTCTATCTGGTATATTTCTCTCATATGGGGACGTTTGCTATGCTAATTTTTCGTAAAATGTCACAGTATTGGTGCCACCTTGAATATTGTTATAATCTGTCGAAAGTTTTGCCAATCGTTGATAAACGACTTGTCTAAAAAAAGTTTAGATTTACATAAAAACTTGAAATAAATTAAAGGGAATGTCATCTCAGTTGGGGTTTTCTGGTGAAAGTAAAGGTCCTTCGAATGATTTCTTTTTATAATAGCTAATGAAAGCTACTTTTTCAATTAAAACTACTGCTATATCTTAGCAAACACTTAAGGAATTGTCCAACCGAGCTGAACCTGCCCCAGTAGCAATCGTACTCAAGCTCGTCTAGTAGGTTTTTTTTCAGAGTTTTAGCAATATATAATATTCTTGTGAACTCTTGTTAAGCTATTGCTTTTAGTTTATTTTACCTTTATCATTACGACCTCGTGAAAAGAATGTCAAAACAATTTTTTTGGCTCTACAATAAAATTTTGATTTTTGTGCTTGTCCATTTCGTGGGGCTTTATATTGTACTTAAAAGAAATCGTCTTTCGACTGAATGTAAAAATTTATAAATCTCTTTTAATAGATTATAAAAATTTATGAACCGTTTATAAAATTAATCTGTAAACCGTTTTTAAAATTAATTTATAAACTATCAAAATTCTTTTGATTGCTTTCAATCGACGAATTTACATAGCATGTCAATACCACATTAGAATATGGTTTTGAAATTAAGTATTGTCTACTTTTGTTTGGAATAGTAGATCTCATGAACTCTATCTCTTTCCGTGTCATTCTGCAATCTAAAGATGAAAAGGTCCTAACCCCCTAGCATAGACTGAGGCAAAAGCGTGTTTCAAAAAACCTATCTTCTGACATTAAGCATCAGGCCTGTGAGCAGGGACCTTCTGAGACTAAAACGTTTTGCAACCTTGTACCCCGCGATTTGCTGAGCTGACTTTGAATTGCGTTTTGTTATTTGCTGAATATATTTTTCAAAGTTTTTTTCTTCCGTGTATATTCTTTTCTTCTTTTTTTTTTTAGATGAAGCCCCTTTTCAATGGGACGCAAAACCGAACAAGTTTTTCTTTAATGTTGAAACGTGTGGTTCACTAAGACCCTAAATCACAGTTATTCATGGCATTGCTGCACTGAAAAAGAAACTATCTGACCTGCAGATGAGCCTCAGTCAAGATTTTCAAAATGACGCACTTGCTATCTAATATTTATTTTTCTTCTAAAAGCTATACATTATTTTTTTGGTACATTATTATGAAATTGTCGTTGACAGATTGGACTTTATTTTTCGTTGTTGAGATCTAGAATATAGACAAAAGAATGAAGGGATTATTTACCCTTAATATTGATTCTTTCTCATACCCACAAGCCTTTAGTTAATAAGTGACTCGTAAAGAGAGGGTAGGGGAGCCCCTTTAATGAGTAAAGCAAACCTGGGTTGTCCTTGGTGTTTCGAATGACTGTTCTACACAAAAAAAAATTTAGGGTAAAAAATAAGCGATAAAATCAAGGAGTTTGGCAGTTGGCAGGATGTACCCGTAGGGACACCATTTATTCGATGAATGGCAATGAGCTTATTCCAGTCAAAATCATCAGGGTCTGTAAACAGAAAGCTCAACTAGGCTGATAAATTTTCTGAACGGCCCGATTAACATAATGAAAAATTTCGAGTCGAGAACAATCTAAAACTCGCTTCATACTGCTTTTGAAAAAAATTCAGATGATCTGTTGATATTCATGAATTTTGCCTCTATTAACAAACGACGTCCTGCTAAATCCTGAGCAGCATTGATGCTTACTGACGCACCTTCGTGGCTATGAATATTGCACGAGAAACAGAAAAGTGTGAATCGAAACACCTTTAACATTGTCATATGGAAGTGTCAAAGTCATCCGATATTTCGCTCGTTCTAGTGAATTTGATGACCAGTAATCGGGCTGCTATTTCTGAAAAAAGACACAAGGCTTTTTCTGCTGATACATAGTCAACATTGTTGACCAATCTATTCTGGTGAGACATTGTCCGTTTGCAATTGTGTTCTAGCGACCACAAAGGTTTGTTAATCGCCACTGTGGGTGAAAATGACCTACAAATAAAATCGTTGCTGTTAAAATTTAAGAAGGGAATTTCAAGGATGGATATCATACGGGAGAACTGTTTTTGTTCTTGCAATTTTAGAAGAGAAAAGAAAATGCTTAATTGGCCATAAAGATTGATATATTGACTATTAACTAAATCTGAGTGTAAATAAATCTGAGTAAATAAATGAGTTATATTAAAAATAATAAGACAATGTTCAATTGAGTTAGAAAATGTTACCCTTTGTTTCCAACAGTAATGACAGTTTTTGTTCTTGCAAAAATTACTGTTGGTCCACAATCATTGATAAGCAAATCTATTCTCTTCTCTTGATTGTCGATCAACAACTTCTTCGCCAGAAAAGGCCATTTGACAAGAATTACACGGCCTTTCCATCATATAAATAAGAAAAGCCTGTGCAGCATTAAATGTTATATTTGAAAAACTGTGATATTGATGAAAATAATGACAACTGTTTAATACCAAATTATTTTTATTGCATGAGCTGAATTCTTGACGTTACCTAAAAAGAAAAAATGGTGCCCGAGTTTTTTCCGATGTACTTCATGCATAATATAAAGTTTCCAGCAAGCTCTCTTGCGACACTGCTTTTACTTTAAAATCCAAAAAACATAAAAAGCCAGATGTGACGAAAATAAGTAAAACAAGAAAATATAATAAATGATTGTCAGTTGATTTTGAGAGAAGCCTCTTGATAGAAAATCAAAAATATTAATCATAGGGCGATTTTATTGATTTAGCCCAGTGGTTCCCGAGCTTTATTTTATCGCGTCTCCTTAAAAACGTTTGATCATATGGTGCCTCCCTTCCAATTCGCAACATAATACAGACTGGAAAACTTTTAATACTACGAAATTTATCCAGACAATATCTTGCAAACAGACGAAAACAAATGATAATTTATATTGTTGTCTTTTAATGAGGTAAATGTGTTTGCTTATAATTAGCACAAAGTTTGCCAGATCTCGGTGTCAATGATGAAATGATTGCAAGAACCTCTTTTTCTATAATCGAACGAAATCGATGTTTCGGTTTCATTTCAGCTAGTGTAGAAAATCCTGTTGCGTAAAAAAAACTTTGTAGACGGCATCAATACCTCTAAGCTGTATTTGACAAAAGATTATATTTACTATTAATATCTAGGGCAAATTGAATTAGGGATAGATTCTGAAAATGTTGTTTAAAGAATTATCAGAGGCTAGTTTAATCAAGTTTTCTTTCTCATTACTTATTAATCCAAATTCGTCATCTTCTTCCCCCATAAATGGGTTCTGTATCCACGAATATTTTGTAAAATCAAGATCATCAGAATTATTCAAGAAATGAATTATCGAAGCATTCAGGTGTTGAAAAAATGGATTTGTGCTTGCTTCTTTGGTAACTTGGGCGCATAAATTTAGAATTGGAAACACATAAAACTTTTTTTTACGAATTTACCTCCCATAGCTCCATTTTTTACTAATCTTTTCACATTATCTTTTTGAATCAATAGATGCATTTTTGGCCCTTGCATCGATTTATTCAATAACTAAATTTAGTTTGATAACTAAATTTTCATTTCTAAAAATACTTTTGTCCTAATGTTGATTTTCTTCTATGTAAATTGTAATTCCTACTCTGAGTTTAAGTATCCTCTGTGGCACGAGACAACCGGCGCTCTTCATAATAGAATAAAAGAGAGGTGTTAGGAATCCCATATGGTCAGACAGCTGTGCAAATACTCGAACTTATAATGGCATCTCTTTATATAGATTTTAGCTGTCATTACTTTCTTATAAATGTCTCACAATCACAATTTCCGATACAAAAACTAATCTGCGGATCAGGCAGTGAACATCAGGTATTTTCATTTTAATTAAGTGCTAGAAGGCCAATTTTTTGTCCTGATATTGACATTGCACCATCAGTATAAAGCCAAATGCAATTTTTCCCACAGTAAGCCTTTCTAATTTAAAATTTTAATGGATATGGCTTTGACCGGAATGAGTTTGCAAAAAGATATATCTTCAGCTGTACTATTCTTTCAGATGTCCAATTAAGTATGCTGTTTTAGTTACATCAGTTCCTTCTTCACGCTTTAAGACGAATTCTGTAGTCCCTATCTGAGAAACCAATTGACCGGAAAGATCATCCCTAACAATCATCTAATTGATCGTCCCTACACGAAGTACAGCAAAATCTATAAGCTATGGCTGGGTTTACCTAGGGATGGTAAACCTACTTTCTGTTCAGCCTGAGCATCTAAATCCTCTTAATCACGAAAGAGTTTAGATGTTTTGTGCGACTGCGTCGTTTTTATTTCATTGGAGTTTGCCAATCCTCGCTAATGTTGGCGCCTCCCTGGTGAGGCTCGCCTCCCAGTTTCGAAAATGCTGATTTAGCCAATGTGTGCGATTTGGTTAATAGCAAAAAAGCTAAAACAAATTACAAGTGACACCTTCAACTTGTGATGATTCCTATACTGTAAAGTCCAAGTAAATACACTTATACGACAATTAAAATATTTATTAGTAGCACCGGTTTAATTTTGAATAAAATAGATGACACGAGCATAACAGTCATATAATTAAAGTAAAATACAAATTTGGACATAATTTAAAATCAATAGGCAATAAAACGTAAACTTGATCCAATTAGTAAATGTTGTGCATCTTATCTGAAATACTTTGTTCCTCTCGCCATATTGATCACCAATCTTGCACCACGTGTTGCGCAACAACCCAAGGAGAAATATCCCAACGACAGTTTTGTTTTTTTGTTTGTTTATTTTCAAGCAATTTTGTCGCGTTTTAATGTATCTGTTTATTTGAACACTCCTGTATTTTTAGCGTCCCTGTTAGCCAACTGTCTTGGGCCAAACAGAAAGTAGGCTGTCCTCGGTCGGGGTGGGAGGATGTAAGGAAAAATTTAAGGGAAACGGGAACTTCTTTGGAGGTGTAAAGAGATTGGCTTTGAACAGATTGAGGTGTAGGAGAGCATGTGTAGCTGTATTGACCTCAGACGGCTTGGCGCTGCAGAAAGTTGTTAGTAGTAGTAGTAGCCTATTATGAGGCCCTTGAAATGCAACACAAACCTTATACAGTAAAACACATTTGTTTGAACCAGGCTCAACCCTCGTATTTAATAATGTGTAACTTTTCTTGCTATAGGTACAATGTCTGTATCTCGGATACGGTAAATATGCAAAAATGGTAGTACCAGCCGTCTCAACAATGCTAAAAATAGGCAGGATAATTTTTTGGATGTCTTTCAAATGTTGCTTATTAGTAAAATTTTGTTGTACATAATTTACTCTCTTAATAGTCTGTTCTGGAAAAATCAGGTTGGAACTCTAAAACAAAATAACTGAACATGCATAACAGAAAGCTAAAAATTCCAAATTATAGTTAAATTTAGAGTGCATATAGAATACAAAAAGTTATAAATGACCAAAGAAGGTACTACATCGAGAAAAAGAAAAACAACCATTTCAGTAGTTTGAAATGACAAAAATATTGTGTCAAAGTAGAAGGTATTTTCTTCTGACGATTTTTTTTTTTTTGAATTGCATTTTCAAATTTCACTTTATTGAGAATACCTGCTACTGGGCTTTCAATTATCACTGAAAAAATGCTTATAAAACGATTTACAAGTTTTGTTCGAACCAGGAGTAAGTTGTCTTCGCCTCTTCACTATTTAAATAAAATCTTAATAAAAAAAATAGATAATGTTACTTTGACAAATCTCAAATAACATACCATTTTCACTAAATAAAACATATAAAATTTAAGAAAGCATCAACTGGGTAAACCAGTTACCAAAAATACACCTACTAAAATAATACATTTATTAATAATAGACATTATTGATCGTTATGCACAACATAGGGATGAACTATAAAGCGATACGTCTGATGCTCGAGGGACAGATTAAGAAAAAATGTTGTCTACATGGCGGTTAAAACAAGTCTACCACTTCCTAAGATTGTACTGACATATTTGGATATCTGTTCTGATAAAATAAAATTTACCATAATACTTAAAGATCGTGTTAAGTAAACTTGCCATTATTATTTAATATATTCAGGGCTAAATTATTAAGTTTAGAAACCCGTGACGTTAATTCGACAAAATAAGGAATATCTTCTAAAGACAATGAGTAATAAGATTATTATTTGTCAATTTCTTGGAATTTTTTTTCAAACATTAGGTATTTTTATAATTAAATATTGGGATATTGTTAAATTCTCAGTTGCAGCCCTGGTTTAAAATGCCCATACGGGTCAAAACCTTTATATAAAAATTTTCTATATTTTGGAGTTAGATCAATAATGAATATCGTTCACACAGCTATTTCTAAAACAGTGGACAATGTAGCAATTTTTATCTATTAAAAGATAGAAAGTTGCCATTAACCTATTTACACTTTTTCATCTACACTACAGTTGCTCTTGATTTGTCTTGGTGACTACCAACATCTAGCGATGGGTAAGAATCCATTGGGGCACAGGTGCATACAAGGTTTTTATCACCATAGACATCATCTATTCTGCTGACGGATGGCCAAAATTTAGTTTCTGGTCGGACGAAGGGCTAAAATAGATAAAACTCATTAGACATGTATCCTACAGTAATATACAAGATGATCTTTCTAATGCCGTACTATTCACAAGAGTCAATCAAAGAGGAAAAATAATATTAGGCCAATAATAGCAATACTGTTATCAATGATAACAACTCAAAAATAAAAATTTGTCCAGCAAAACTTTTTACTTTATTTGAAAGGCTCAAATAACAGACCAATGGACATTTTTGTGGCACACAGACGCTGGACTCAGTCTCGGATTGAGTCGAAAACTTTCCTCACAAGAGTCGGTACGTTATGGTCTTCCGACTATTTGCATAATTTTCACATTGCGCGCAGATATTTTCCCGAAAAAGCTTCATTAATGCTAAAAAACGAAAAAAAACATTACATTTTGTAAATGCTTGGTCACAAGCAAAATGATAAAAGGCTGACGGGGGGGGGGGTATCCATATTTGTTTCCCGAATTTTTAAAACCCGTCAACAATTTTTTATCCCAACGTTCCCTTTTTGCAGAAAAAATTTACTACACTTTGTTTGTAACTGCGAAACAAACAAATTAGCTCACGTAAACATATTTGTTAATAAAAATACTTGTCCTGCCAGTTTAGTTGAGCGTGGAAACGCGCTTAGAAAAGTCTGCTGCAACTTCGGTTTCATTCAGTTTAGACACATAAGACTTGGTCCCTTTTTTCGGTTTGATTTTTGTCAAGATATCCTGCAAGGTTGTTAGGAAAACCTTAAAGGGCTTAGAGACTTTTCGCTTAAAAAAAAGAAGAAAAAAACAAGTAGGATTTATTGAGGGTCTCAAGTTGAAAACAGCGTTAAAATCCTGCTTTAATGAACTTTGTTGCGCGTGTCTTATACAATTGTCCATAGATTATATATTCCTCTGTCTACATTTTTTTTCAAATTTGCTCCCACCCCTATCGGAAATGCGTATGCTTAAAAGCGTATGCGTATACGTGTGAAGAATTCCAGCCTATGCTTATGCAGGCAGTTAGGCAGAAGTTTCCATCATAAGGGCTTGATGTTTCAGGGGAGGAAAAAAGAACAAAAATATTTTAATGATAGGAAAAGCCTAAGAAATTACAAGAAAACAATGGAAATATCGATACCGGTGGAGGGGATAAGGGCCTGAAAGCACCTATCCTGTGTACGTGCTAGTTAACGTGATGCCGTCGTGCACTTCGTTATTTAAGTGGTCCAGTATAAAACCCCAATCATTTACTTTTTGTGGCTATCCTAATGTTGCCTTTTTAAGTTCAACGCGTTGGACTTAATTACGGGTTTCAAGGAAGTATTTGTCTCCAGATTTTTTTTGCCTCTCCCTCCCCTCCCCATATTTTTTGAAAATAACTTTTTTATTAACATTTTCATTGAAAAATTGTTTGTTATTTTTTGGGAATTTTCCTTGAGAAAAATGACAAAATTAGCACACACACCCCTGGCCCCCGCTATATCTTGGAAAATATATTGCAGCATTTGGGTGGAACAAATCAGTTTTTTTAACGAGTGTTGGCACCGACTGATGCAAGTGGAGGGATAGTGAACGATGGCTCTCAGAGAAAAGGATGGACTTTCTCGACTTACGCATTAATTGAAGACTCCTATCATGTAGGGTTTGGACTTTAAGGAGAGCAAGAGAATTCTCGTGTGGTATACTTTTGGCTCAGTATAATCTTGAGAGCTTGTTTCCGAATCATCTCCAGGTCTTCGTTCAGATATTCCGTATCATGCACTGGCGGGATCATGCTAGATCCCAGAATCATGTTATAAGACAGAGTCCCGTCGAAGCTGGTGAGCCGTATGAAAACCCACTATGAAAACATCCGAAGCAACATTCACGTGTTTGGGGAGCTTACAGAGCTCTTTGAAACTGCCTATGGCGTGTGACAAGTTTGCCCAGCTTTACCGATCCTCTTAAACTGCATAATTAACCTCTATATTAAGAACTCATGAAATCAAAAGACGGATCCGTACGATGAGGAGATAGGGGACACCGAATACGCAGACGATAGTACACTTCTCGTTGAAGACAGGGCAGAATGTGGTCCAGCGTAATCTGAGTGTCGAATTTGGCTGAAGAGCCAGTGCATCTTCTCAAGCACAATTAAGTACTTGTGGGCCCACACAGGACATGCATGCTCGAGAATCAAGATTATATACATGATTTAAACCGTATTCAACTGGGATTGGAAGAAATCAAATCGTCATAAACTTATGTGAAGAATTTTGAATTTCCTGGTGAAAAAAACATTTGTAAATATTTACTTATAGTGCTTAAACTAAACTGTTAAATAAACCAAAACCAATAAAATTAGATGCATTCAAAAAGATATTTTGCAATACTTCAACTAAAGAAAAAAAATTTATTTTTCGTAATTAATTATTAGAAAATAATAAAAATTTTGCAGTGTTATTAGTTTGTACAATTTGTTAGTACCCTTAGCATCTAACCATAGCCAATCACACGATGTTGTACCTGAAGTCAACATTTCTTCGGAGTGCTTTTACAATCAGAATCCAGTTGCTTTACAATCATCACCAGAGAGTTTTATCTCATCCTGTTTTATCTCATGGGTGAGAGATCGAGTTGAGACTTCAAGGAATGTTTTAAAGATGCGGTAAGGAGACTTAAAGTCTTGAGGAGAAGGAAGTAAAATATTTTGTTCTCTGGTCCTCACAAAGGAGTATACACCATGGCTTTTTTCTTTTTGTCCCTTTCTTCCGACAAGCTCTTTGGCTAGCTATATAGGAAATTTAAAAAATATCAGATTTGAAAATATGGATATTGAAGCGCCTCTCCCAGAAAATCTTCTTATCCTTCCTAAGGGGCAGACCTGTGTGCAGACAGATGATAAAAACTGAAATAAATTATGTAATTGGCTTTTAAGTAAATAATATTAATGACAATAAATGATATGACAATGATTAAAATAAAGGATATGATATAATAAAATGGTAATTGAGTTTTAAGTAGGAAAGGAATTCGAAAGGTTTCACCCTGGACTTTCTTAGACTTGAATGATCAATGTATTCCTGGACCACTAGCTACATATAATGTATCTAACAAAAGCTATGGAACATGTACTTTGTCTAATATTGTTTTCACGTTGGCATTCCCGTAACATAAGCTACTTAATGTAAGTATGTAAAACGGTCTATGATTAGTAATCAAGAAATAATCCACCAATCGCAACCAAGTTAAGAATCTCGCGGGCCCTACGTAAAACAGAGTGACAGGCCTATTTGGCCTTCATAGCGCTACATTCATATTAAAAGAAAAAAAAAACAGTAAGTGGCTGGACAAGACCGATTAAAACAATGGCTTAAGTTGAACACCCACAGCATAAGGTGTGTACAGACATCACTCAGCATTTATCATAGAGCCAGTGCATGATAATCTCAGCAAGAGAGAGTAGGCTATACTTACAGCTGGGAAAGCAGCCAGTTCTCTAGAGTAGGATTTATCCCAGGAAGATAACATTACAGCTGCAGCACTATGAGGGGCCATTTTCAATGGATACACTTTAGGGTCCATTCTGCCCTCTTTTATCTCTCTAATCTTCCCTCGAATTCCTATAAACAGATCAGAATAATGTAAAATCTAATAATCATCATAGTTTAATCACAGTCAACGAGTGAAAAGGAGGAGGCTGTTACAAGACAGGTAATCAGTGGGTAGGAGGGTATTGGAATGTAATAGAAACTAATTCAATGCTCCCGGGAATAACGTAGAAGACAAGCGGGAAGACCCATAAGCCCTACCTAACTATGAACCGAAAAAATCCCCTTAGCTGCCGGGTGTTGTCGGACAACATACAGGGTCGTATACAGTTATACGGGGGTTGTCGTATACAGTTATACGAAATATACTATAAGCCAAACGACGACAAAATCGCTTTTTTTAATCACATTTACTCAAAAGGCATGAAATCTTAGATAGTTTTTCAAATATCGAGTAGGGTCACATGCCTCTTCCAAATGCAACCCGCTGGAGTTGGTAGCCCCCTGGAATAGGTACCCCCCCCCCTATTTTTTCTAATCAGTAGAGTTGTGAAAATAAAACACTTGGAAGGACGAACAAAATACAGCAGATCAACACAAATACCAACATTCTTCAAAAATGATGCAAAAGATATATAGAATTAAGCAAGGCAAAGGGTTTTCCTTCACTAGGCATATACCTTAATTACAATAATCCCTATTAATCTTGGGGATAATCAACAGTGTCATATTTTCATATATGCTTTTTTTGGATTTTGTCGGGAGTTGTCCTCCCACGCCATATAAGCGTCTTTGCTTCCGGTTTTTCCCCCTCCCTAAATATCCCTCTGAAACGAATATCTTTAGTACAAGAGTTATTTGTTGTAAACCAAGCTATGCTAAGATTTTAAAAAAAGACAAAAAATTGTAAGATTAATTTCGGAAAATTTCATTTGTTCTTGTATAAATTCAATAAATCAATTTTCTCAAGTTTCCATGGTGTAGCGGTTATCACGTCTGCCTAACACGCAGAAGGTCCCCAGTTCGATCCTGGGTGAAAATTAAATAAAAAAAACAAATTTTTTTAACTGAAAGTAAGGAGCGACATTAAAACTTAAAACGAACAGAAATTACTTTGTATATGAAAGAGGCTGCTTCCTCATCAACGCCCCACTCTTTACGCTAAAGCTTGACTCTGTCTCTCAATTCTTCTTTTTAAAACAGTAAAAAACTTTAGCGTAAAGAGCGGGGCGTTGATGAGGAAGCAGCCTCTTTCATATACAAAGTAATTTCTGTTCGTTTTAAGTTTTAATGTCGCTCCTTACTTTCAGTTAAAAAAACTTGTTTTTTTTATTTAATTTCTGAACGTTTTTGAATCAATGCATGTTTTGATTTTGGCTCTCCGCAGAGGAATAATTAAAAGAAAATTTGCATTTTTTTTTTGGCTAAATGGCTTTCTCATAATTTTGATCGAATGATTTTGAGAAAAAAAGAGCAGGGGAGGAAGCCTAGTTGCCTTCCGATTTTTTGGTTTTTTAAAAAGGCAACTAGAACTTTTAATTTTTTACGAATATTTTTATTACTAAAAGATTTACGTAACTTATAAATAAGCTTACGTAAACAACTTTTGTATTCTCATATTTTTATTACACATATGAGGGGTTCGCCTCCTTGTCAGATCCTCGCTCTTTACACTAAAGCTTAAATTTTGTCCCAATTCATTAAGAATGACCCCAGGATCACAAAAGCCGTAGAATAAATAGTTGAAATTACTAAAAATACTTTAACGTAAAGAGCGAAGTATTAGGAGAAGGTGAGCCCCTCAAATGGGTAATAATTTCTGTTTGTTTTAAGTTTTAATGCTGTTCCTTACTTCCAGCTGAAAGAACTTTTTCATATTTATTTTTTCATTGTGTTTTTAAATAATGCTAGTAAATCCTGCGCTTCTTTCATGGAGATTTTCTTCCCCCATGACAAATTATCGATGGAAAGTTCCCCCAGCATATCCCCCTCTTCTCAACCCCTCCCCCAACAAAAAAATCCTCCTGAAAACGCCTGTACACTTCCCAATAACCATTACTATATGTAAGCATTGGTCAAAGTTTGTTACTTGTTGCCCCTCCAATGGGGACTGTGGGGGAGTAATTCGTCCCAAAAGACATAGTTATAAGGTTTTTCGACTACACTGAATAAAATGGCTATCTCAGAATTTTGATCCGTTGACTTTGGTAAAATAATTAGCGTGGGAGGGGGCCTAGGTGCCCTCCAATTTATTTGGTCACTTAAAAAGGGCACTAGAACTTTTCATTTCCGCTAGAATGAGCCCTCTTGCAACAGTCCAGGACAACTGGGTCGATACGATCACCCCTGGGAAAAAAAACAAAAAAACAAATAAACACGCATCCGTGATCTGGCTTCTGGCAAAAAATTCAAAATTCCCCATTTTTGTAGATAGGAGCTTAAAACATCTACAGTAGGGTTCTCTGATTCGCTGAATCTGATGGTGTGATTTTTGTTAAGATTCTATGACTTCTAGGGGGAGTTTCCCCCTATTTTCTAAAATAACGCAAATTTTCTCAGGCTCGTAACTTTTGATGGGTATAACTAAACTTGATGAAACTTATATATTTAAAATCAGCATTAAAATGCGATTCTTTTGATGTAAGTATTGGTATCAAAATTCCATTTTTTAGAGTTTTGGTTACTATTGAGCCGGGTCGCTCCTTACTACAGTTCGTTACCACGAAGTGTTTGACAATTCTTTCTTCTCCGATGCTAACAAAAGCAATGCTTTAGTCGCATCGTTAAAAAAAATAAATAAAAGATTCGGAAAACATCGCTGCTAATTTGTTTCAAATGGTCTTCTTGTTTTCGTAAACCTTCAAAAGTTTAGTAGTGCCAGACTCTCCAAATTGTCCTTTTATATTTTTCACCTTCCGCAGTAAGGAAATCTTCAATAAAACTATAATCTGCAAAAGTAACTTGAAGTGCTCTAACAGACGAAAACTGATCAAAGGATGTTCTTACGTGAGAAGACGAAGACTTCTTCACCGGCACACGGCAAGGCACGTGTTGTGCTTCACGCCATACGTGAGAAAGTTTTTCTGAACTTACGTAATAATTTCCTCTTATAGCACTTTTTCTGATAAAATCGTGAGTCTCATTGTTGACAAATGAAAACCCTGATCTTTGAAATTATCATTAACGTCAAATGAAGCTCAAACGAGAACAGGAAACATCAAAACCTGCTTAAATAAAAAGAAAACGGCTAATAGCCCGAAAAAGACAACGAAGCAGTGGATAATTACCTTATGGCCATCGTTCTTTCTGTAGATGTTTTTCTCTAGGGTGTTTTTTCACAGTTGAAAAGTTTGGAAGGACGGGGAGATAAATCTGCGAACCAAGATTAGAATATTGGAAGCTACAGTGATGACACTTTTCAAGTATGGTTCTAAAGCGTGAGCATTCCAAAAAACCGAGAAGAATTTGATAGATGTTTTCCAAAGAAATTTCCTGCGGATTGTTTTGGGTACCCGACTGACTGACAGTATATCAAACAGTAAGCTGTACGGAAAATGGGGTTCAATCCTACTTTCTGGAGCTATAATGAAAGAAAGGTTGAGAT
This sequence comes from Artemia franciscana, assembly GCF_032884065.1. Lineage (NCBI taxonomy): Eukaryota > Metazoa > Arthropoda > Branchiopoda > Anostraca > Artemiidae > Artemia > Artemia franciscana. The sequence continues at coordinate 14,992,018 of NC_088873.1, read as the reverse complement.
GGCTAGGACGATAATGAAATAAATCTGCGGATGAAGAATGACAGATTGCCAAAGATTGTCCTTATCGACCAACCATCTAGGGCCAAACGAAAAGCAGGTCGACTCCGAATGGGATGAGAGAATGTCGTAAGTAAAGATTTGAGGGAAAATAGGAACTTCCTAGGAGGCTGTGAAAAAGGAGGACTTGAATAGATTTGTGTGGAGGAGGAGTGTGCGTAGATGTGTTGGCCTCAGGCGGCTTGGTGCTGCGGTGAGTTGTCAGTAGTAGTAGTAGTATCCCCCGCCCCCAAAAATCAGGTGACTGTATTCACATATGTCAATGAGCGCATTAACTTCTATGACGAAAGTAAAACAGTTCAAAATAGGAATGATACCTTTTTATTGACAGTGAAATATAAAATTATTTAACTGGATATTTCGAACACATATACAGTGTTCATCATCATCAGTTTTACTGCTGATGATGAACACTCTATATGTGTTCGAAATATCCAGTTAAATAATTTTATATTTCACTGTCAATAAAAAGGTATCATCCCTTTTTTGAACTGTTTTACTTTCGTCATGGAAAGGCAGTGTGGTCTTCGAAGTTATTAACTTCTATCTTAGAAAGAAATATTTTGTTATGCTATTCGTGTAAATTTAAAGCTGAAAAACCTAAAATGTTCTTCTGCCATCAATAATTATATTGTGTCTTTTCCCATAAAGCCAGTCACAGCATGATAGCTAGCATGCCAAACTTGGCCCAATGGCCGTCTGTTCTTCAACCCCTGGTCTTCAATGAGTCACATTGGCATGAGTCGTCAACACAATACGACATACACGATTTCTCAAGATACACTATTACCAAACACAGAAAGTAAGGGATGGTCAATGGCCTAATCCTTGTAGTCAGGAAAGTTGGTGGTGACTATTTTTGCAAATGGCCATGCAGTTGGCTCCTAAGACTTTCAGTTTCTAGCCCCTTGTGGAACAAAGGGCAATCAAAGAACATCTGTCTTACTCAAACATTACAGAGAAGAACTACTTTTGTGAAATAATAGTCAAAGCTATCTTCTTCTGGTGAGACTGAATTCTATTACTACTACCACAAAGTCATTTCAGCATTAGGTCACTCAAGGTAAAGATGCAGGCGAATGTTATTCCTACATCCCTCCCCTTTTTGAGGTCTGAACCGAACATCCGAAAATAAATCTGAGACTTTAAAAGGAAATTGGAGTCAGAATTGTTTACAAGACCGCAAAACCACAGCAAACACTTACTAAATTAGCATCTAGGAGCAGCTCCAGCAGTTTCGTTCTGGGCAGTCCCAATTCAAAAATTTGTACTTTTCAGAAATTATTACAAGTTCACAACAATATTCACACACGTTTCCAAAAATATTTTGGTAGGCTTAAGCCTACTTGGCCAACTCACTAGAGCCACCTCTATAAGCCTTATAATAAAAGTGTGTATTACTCACTTAGCAAAGCTTCACAGTATCTGTCCATTTCCGCCTTATCCTCAGACTCGGTAGGTTCGACCATTAAACATCAAGCAACGGGCCAAGACATGGTCGGGGCCCGTACCTACATCAAAAGAATCGCATTTTAATGCTGATTTTAAATATATAAGTTTCATCAAGTTTACTCTTACCCATCAAAAGTTACGAGCCTGAGAAAATTTGCGTTATTTTAGAAAGTAGGGGGAAACGCCCCCTAGAAGTCATAGAATCTTAACAAAAATCACACCATCAGATTCAGCGTATCAGAGAACCCTACTGTAGAAGTTTCAAGCTCCTATCTACAAAAATGTGGAATTTTGTATTTTTTGCCAGAAGGCAGATCACGGATGTGTGTTTATTTGTTTTTTGTTTTTTTTTCCTCAGGGGTGATTGTATCGACCCAGTTGTCCTAGACTGTTGCAAGAGGGCTCATTCTAACGGAAATGAAAAGTTCTAGTGCCCTTTTTAAGTGACAAAAAAAATTGGAGGGCACCTAGGCCCCCTCCCACGCTAATTATTTTACCAAAGTCAACGGATCAAAATTCTGAGATAGCCATTTTATTCAACGTGGTCAAAAAACCTTATAAATATGTCTTTGGGGACGACTTAGTCCCCCACAGTCCCCATGGTAGGGGCAACAAGTTACAAACTTTGACCAATGCTTACATATAGTAATGGTTATTGGGAAGTGTACAGGTGTTTTCAGGAGGATTTTTTGGTTGGGGGAGGGGTTGAAAAGAGGGGGATATGCTGGGGGAACTTTCCATCGATAATTTGTCATGGGGGAAGAAAATCTCCATGAAGGGAGCGCAGGATTTACTAGCATTATTTAAAAACACAATGAAAAAATAAATATGAAAAAGTTCTTTCAGCTGAAAGTAAGGAACAGCATTAAAACTTAAAACAAACAGAAATTACTTCGTATACGAAAGAGGCTGCTTCCTCATCAACGCCCCGCTCTTTACGCTAAAGTTTTTTACTGTTTTAAAAAGAAGAATTGAGAGACAGAGTAAAACTTTAGCGTAAAGAGCGGGGCGTTGATGAGGAAGCAGCCTCTTTCATATACGAAGTAATTTCAGTTCGTTTTAAGTTTTAATGTCGCTCCTTACTTTCAGTTAAAAAAACTTGTTTTTTTTATTTAATAATAAATAAGTACCAGGAGTATAGAGTGCCACTCAGTGAAGTAAATCTTATACATAAAAACGGTGTCCGACTTATTCCTTCGGCGGAAATGCAATCTCTCCATACCTTGATTCATACACGAGAAAACATGGTCAGAACGTCTAATAATTGTAATGATGTGATTGATATTCATTCACACTGGTCCAACTGTTAACCTTCACTTGAATTTTTTTTCAGTTGTTCGGTCTCTACTTTCAGTTTGTAGATGATTCAATAAAAATATATTAAGGGCGCTGGGAGGGGGAAACGAATTTTCCCAAGTTCGTTACCAGTCTAGATCGTTTTTGCACATCAGAAAATATCAGTACGTCAATTTTCATAAAAAAGTATAAAGCCGATTTCAAGAAAATATGTATTACGTACACAATCATTCCTCGTTCAAAGATAAGAGATAGTTATTGCATGCAAAACGTGTGTTTTTTTTTCTTGGTTTATCGATAGAGTGCTCGGAAGCCCTAGGAATACTGAACACGGCTTAGTGGATCAAAGATGATAAATAGAGCTGGTTTTACTTTAAAATAAGGTTAATCATATTCCCCACAGCCAGGGCCGTCACGTAGGGGGGGAGAGGAGGACCCCCCCCCCCAAAGTTTTTGGTCACTCGGTAAAAAAACGAAGTTTGCAAACCAAGATTAGAATATTGGAGGGTACAGTAAAGACAGTTGTCAAATATGGCTCTGAAGCATTGGCGCTACAAAAAGCAGATGAAGATTTACTAGATGTTTTCCATAGAAATTGCCTACAGATGGTTCCGGGTACCGGGCTGAATGATCGTATTTCAAACAGTAGGCTGTACAAAAGGTGTGGTTCAATCCCGCTTTCTATGGCCATAATGAAAGAAAGGTTGAGATGGTTAGGGTACGTTCTGCGGATTAAAGATGACAAACTGCCGAAGATTGTCCTTTTCGGCCAACCGTCTAGGGCTAAACGGAAAGCAGGTCATATTCGTCTGGGGTGGGAAGATGTCATAAAGAAAGATTTAAAGGAAATGGAACTTCTTGGGAGGGAGTAAAGACAAAGGCTTTGAATAGATTGGGATGAACGAGGAGCGTGCGTAGCTGTGTTGGCCTCAGGCGGCTTCTTGCTGCGGTGAGTTGTTAGTAGTAGTAGCAGTAGTAGTAGTAGTAGTAGCGTAGTAATAGTATATATATATATATATATATATATATATATATATATATATATATATATATATATATATATATATATATATATATATATATATATATATATATATATATATATATATATATATATATATATATATATATATATGCATTAATTATTAGTTTATTAGTTATATGTAATAATTAAATTATATTTTAATTTATATACATATTAATATATATATATATATATATATATATATATATATATATATATATATATAATGTCGACATATATATATATATATATATATATATATATATATATATATATATATATATATATATATATATATATATATATATATATATATATATATATATATATATATATATATATATATATATATATATATATATATATATATATATATATATGTATATATATACTAGCTGTTGGGGTGGTGCGAAGCGCCACCTCAACACCTAGTTGGTGGAGGCGCTTTGTGCCCTCCAAGCCACCCCCCCGGGCGTGCAAGTCGTTACGCGCCATATTAGTTACGCACCATTGTAGTTGTGTCCCTGTGTCCCACCTGTGAATATAGATATATATATATATATATATATATATATATATAACTACGTAAAACTTGCGAATGTACAACATTCTTGGCTGTCCCATTGTCTGTGCATATAAATAGATTGTCACGTTTACCGACTCTTGAACATGCAACATATAATTGTCAATGGGAAAAACAATCTGTATTCAGATCTATACCTCATTATTCTAATGATTGTCCTTGAGCTTTGTTGATGGTGATTGCTAATTGAACATTTCCTGTGTCCCTCTCGTCATTTATATATCCCCCTGTGCCCCTCGGCGTCCCTGTTGTTGTTGTTTCCCTGTGTCCCGGTCGTCATTTGTGTCCCGGTGTCCCAGTCTGTAATTTCTCTTCGAGTTTCGTGGTCGGTCATTTATATTCCCTGTGTCCCGGTGTCCCGGTCGTCATTTTGTCCCGGTCGTCATTTGTGTTCCGGTGTCCCGGTCTGTAATTTCTCTTTGAGTGTCCTGGTCGTTATTTATATTCCCTGTGTCCCGGTTGTCATTTTTGACCCGGTGCTTTGTTGATGGTGATTGCTAATCGAATATTCCTTGTGTCCCGGTCGCTTTCTCTTTGAGTGTCCCGGTCGTCATTTATATTCCCTATGTTCCAGTGTCCCGGTCGATATTTGTGTCCCGATGTCCCGGTGTGTAATTTCGTCAATCAAAAAACATGACGTCAGTCGACACACAAACATGACGTCACTCGACACACAGACAACTTATTTTCATATATATAGATGTCCCGGTCGTCATTTGTGTCTCGATGTCCCGGTCTGTAATTTCGTCAATCAACAAACATGACGTCAGTCGACACACAAACATGACGTCAGTCGACACACGCACACACACAGACAACTTATATATATATATATATATATATATATATATATATATATATATATATATATATATATATATATATATATATATATATATAATGTCGACATTCACCGGTGAATGTCCAAAATTCGTTTTTATCTGCTTGGATTCAGTTGGCTTTGCAAATCATCTTTTTTAGTTTTATACAAGCTTTGATGATAAAAATTAAAGCGAGACTAGGTTGGGTTATACTAAATTAGGTTATAAATCTCAAAATCAGTTAAAAGCCCAATCAAACTCAACCTAATCTAACCTATCACAATCAAACCTAAAACTGAAAATTTGACTGTCAACGCTGACCAAAATCCAAAGAGAGAAAAAAAATATTTCGGACATTCACCAGTGAATGTCTACATTCGCCAATTTCAGACTTTCTCGGTAACATATATTCTAGCAGGAAGAGGGGAATAGTCCCTTAAAACAAACCCCGGCTGCACACTTGACTACATTACAGAGTAAAAAAAGAAAATATTGAATAGTAACCTTTTAGCTACATCGGCTGCTTCGATTCCGGCGGTTTTCTTAAAGTCTCGAACATCAAGAATAAATTCATGAGCAACTAATCCACTAAAACCTGTGTAAAGAATTTTTTACTCTTGGCTCAATACCTTGGCCATGTAATTTGCATTTAGAATAGCCACTTGAGTTGCACGCGTCAAACTCTGACCACCCATCATCTGAAAAAATAAACACAACGCTTAAAAAGTTTAACGTCTGTAATGATACTCTGTTTCTTATATCTGAATCCGTGATTCCCAACGTATGGCAATATTTTGATTGGTCATGGGCAGGACGCGCACTCTTTGGCTAACCATACTTTACAGCTTTAATTAAAAAAAAATTCATCTGATATACATAACATTCATATGCTTTTAAAGACCAAAAAATGTATGATTGTATTGCAATGACGTAATACACTATATAACAGACAATATTTTTCAGTGGCTTAAGATATACCTAGAAAATTCAAAAAAAAAAGAACCAAGTTCATGGCCTTTTAAGTTTCCTCTTTCTTCAGGTGAATACACATAGGATTTCGAATATCAAAATTTCAATATCACAAGGGGGAGGAGGCATTAGAATTTTAGGAGGGACATGGCCTATATATGGGCATGGACATGGACATGGCCTAGGTGGGACATGGCCAAAAATCAGTTGGGAACCACTGATCTAAATTGATGGAATTAGAAACTTACGCAGGGACTAATTTTAGAAGAGCAAGAAGACAGAAAAGAAGGCAAATTAATTGAAAATTCTAAGAAATTCTGCAGAGAACAATAAGTTTTTTGATATTTTAAAAGACATTGACCTGAAGCCCTTTCTCCCTGTGAGCATATCTGTACTGAATGATTTAATAATGCCACTTAGCAAAGAATTCTGTCTGACAAAATTTAAGCTTGAATTAGGTATATCTTATGTATGTACTGGTTTAAAAATATATATATATATATATATATATATATATATATATATATATATATATATATATATATATATATATATATATATATATATATATATATACATATTTAGTTGCTATTTTTTTTAAGCCTGTACCCAAAAAAGGTTTTTTTGAGCTACTTCTTAGAGAAAGTTCCTGGAAAAGAGGATTTCATTTTCAACTAGACATACATTGCTAGAATTCAAACAGTCATCTCTAGGTTATTTTTGCTTCCTATAGTCTACCCTTTTTTATTAGAGTTTAGCATAACACAACTGTATTCTAGTATTGACTGAGTGGACGTTTCTAACAACAGGAGAGAGCACGAATGTTTCCAAAGAAATGGCTTTTTTCAAAGAATTTGCCTGACAAGTTTTACTCTAGAGGATTCCTATGAATGGTTTCTGACTGTTTTTTTTTTCTGTCATAACAACTAACGGACTGCTGTTTAATTTTAGCAATCAAGTTTAGTAGCTAAATTAACTCAAGTTGATTTTCATCTTTGTCTTAAAGTTTACATACCTATCTAGGTTATTGGCATGTGATTTTTCTGCATTCCTATGGTGTTAATGAATCAATGTAAAAGCACCAATTTGCTACCATTCGACAGGTGATATACAGCTTTGCCTATTACCCAGCCGTCATTCTTGAAATTTAATTTTGATTTTTATACATTGAAAAAACGCTAAAAATTGATTGGAAATCATTAAAAGGAAAATTTTCCTAAGAAACGACTTAGATAAGATCTGATAAAATCTTATAAGATTTAATATTGATATACAATCTGGATCACTGCAACAAATTATCTAGATTTTCGGTATATCCTTAAACTAGAAAGAGAAGAATAAGTATCCGGGTAATTGGGTAAACTAATCCTGTAGTTCTGGGAACGCAAGGATAGACCTTTAAATGGTCACAACAGGCATTTGTAGAGTCTATGGAATAGAACTGAAATTGATTGGAGCGTTTCGAATAAAATTTATTTGGATAAATGCCTAAACTAGAAAGTGGAGAATAGATATCCAAATAAGTAGGGCAAATAGTCCTCTATCTCTGGGAACGTAGGGGCTGGCTTTATAATAGTCGCAGTAGACATTTCCACCATTTAGACTGTATCAAATAAGAAAGGATCAATCAAACTAGAAAGAGTAGAGTAAGTTTCTGGATAAGTTTGACAGCTAATCCACTAGCTCTGGGAAGACAAGGCTCAGGGGCAGTAATTAGGCGGCAGAGGGGGTATTTTCCTCTCCCTAGATCACCCCCTCCCTAGATTTTGAAAAAAAAAATTCAGAAGTATTTTCATTGAAAAATTTGAGAAACAACGAACTTGCACATTACCTCAAATTTGAACAATATATTTGCCCCCCACCTATATTTTTGTGAATTGCCACCGATGGCAGGACTATGCTCTGAAATGGTTAAAATAGGGCCTTATAGACTGTATCAGACAAAATAGGCAACTAGTGTATCAGATAAAATAGGAAACTAGAGAATCGGGCGTTTTGTTGTTGTTGCTAAATAGGAATCCAAAACTATTAGTGCCCAGAACCATTACTATCCATTTGAATTATAACAGTACAAACACCTACATTAACAGTACTATAAGCAGTAAAGAGCTACAGAGCAAAACTAAAGCAACATAAATAGACGTGCGAAATTGATAGGAAACCCCACATAATGATTCTCTTTCGGAAACAATTGAGTATCCTATCTTTAAAGATTCCGATGGTCCTTGTGAACACGTATGCAATAAAATACAAAATTGAATTGGATTAAAATAAAACAAAACCAATAAAGCAAATTACGCCATGCTTAAACTCAGTAAAGATGCAGGGACAAAAGCGCACTTTATGGTCCCATTTTGGAATTCAAAAGTTGGGAAGCATGAAGAGGCTGTTATTATAATCCCCATGGTCAAACATCCTTAATCCGGAGTTTTGTAATTCTCCTTCTTGTATACTTCCTCTCCACCCCTCCCCCTTATTAAGTGAATACTAATGAAACGCACTCAGGAAAAAAGCCACCTAATGAATAAATACCATTTATCTATTCTAATTTTGATGAAAATGATTAAATTTGTTATGTGTAATTCTTAATGATAGCAATAATGACAAAAAAGGAAAATTCGAGTGACTGAAAGTAAAACAAGGCAAAACGCAGAAATTTTAGGAAACGTCTCTGCTAAACCATCATCATTGTGAAATCACATAAATACAATAAAGAGGCTTAAAAACTAACCATGATAACAATAAAACAAATTATCCAATAATAAAAACCAGAGAATAAATCGGAATTTTATTTTATTTTTTGACTAATGAATGGCTTTGTCTTTGTGATTTTGTTGTTTTTGACATTGCTTAGCCAGTTGTTTAGTTGTTGTGCTATTTTTATGATTTTATTCTATTTATATGGTTTTGTGACTCCGAAATGGGAATTCGGTCTTTCCGGGTTTTTGATAGTCATTCTGAAATTGAATATCTTATCTTATCACAAAACGTAAAACTAATAACGACAAGAAACCTCTTGCATGATAAGTATAATGGCTACAAAACAAAAGTGAAAGTAATACAAATTGAAAAAAAAATATTAAATAGCCAATCTCTTACACGAGAAGCGAAGATGAAATAAAATCGAAAAAGAATGATGAGTGTACAAACGCTATTGAAAAAAATTAACAGCAAACTTCTTCCATGAGAAGCGAAAACAGAAGTGAATAAAAGAGGAAGAGTATACAGTCCAACGCTCGATTGAAAACGAATCCTATCAATGACGTAATAGGATCAAGATGTCCCGTTTATCATGACCGAAAGAGAATCTGCACATAGCTTGTCAAAAGAAAAAAAATCACATAACTTACATCAAGCATGTAAAAAAAGGGGGAGGGGGGAGGGGTAAGAGCCTAAATTTTCCAATTGTTTTTGTACTTCTTACGTCGTCAGCTTACATTTTGTGTAACTATATGTACATTTCACTGTGATAAATTATAAGGGCTGTAAATTTTTTTTACTACCTCTCCTCCCTGAACACAAAATCTAGAATACGTGCCTGGGTCACATCAATCAATCAAAAAAGCGGAAGATTAGCAGCACCAAAGGTAACTGATGCGGTTCGGTTTCAGTCAAAACTTTGACTGCATTTCTTATAAATTTCAAATGGAGTCATCGTTTTGCTTCCCATGTGGTTACATTTTCTTTTTATTAAAATTATTTAGTTCTTTTTTTCGCTATTGATTATAACTTTTGGATTTTTATCTTCTGTCTCTTATTGCTACATATTTAGCTTATTTGTTATCAAGATTAGTTTTTACTTTTTTAAATATATTTTTCGCTCTGATGACGGCTTGGCAGAGGTTTCCGATTAAACATCTTGTCTCGTTTATTTCACTGGAAAACAGGTTTCTCGTTGTTTCTTTGTCAATTCTTGGTTTTATTGTGTTTCAAACGTGGACTTAGAACTTAGTTATGCTTAAAATTTGACTTGTGTAAAACCATATCAGTTTTTGGGCCTTTTGGTTATGATTATATGAATATAATGAGTAAGCACCTATGTGTATTCATTAAAAAAAAAGAAATTATTAGCAGTTTAGTAAAATCTACTAGAACTATTTTCTCAAGTATATCACGCAGATATTGCCAAGTATCTATTTCACCTTCCCCCAGTGGACTCGAAATACAAAATTGACCAAACATTACAAGATCACGGAACCATATGTAGCAGTTGAGAAGCAAATTTGAAATCATGATTCAAAGATTCATAACTACCAGTGGCACAATACTTCTACAATAACCGGGTGATTTGTTTTATTAGTTGTATTGTTTATATTTATGTAATGTTTGGTTTATTTGTTGACTCCTTTGATTTGGTTTGTTTTGTGATTTTTCTTCAGTTTTTTCTTTTTGTTGTTATATTTACTCCGTTATTATTTTTGTTAATTAAACAGGTAATAAATAAATTCAATAAATTCATTCATTGTGGATAATTTTAACTTAGTATATTAATCTAAAGAGCTGGGGTTGATCCAAATCTTTAAAAACCGATTCCAGTCTCCTGAAAGTTATTTAACTTACCAAGACTAGACGCTCAATTCCAGAGCCGGCGTCAAGTAACAACGATGGCAAACACGTGTTTGTATTGTAAAATTTGATTACAAATAATTTCAAAAGTCAATTTTTTTATCAAAAATAAAATCAAGCCTATTAATAACCCAGAACACGTTGTCATTGCTTTTTACCAATTTAATACTTGAAGCAATATTAGATTGAAGATAATATATTTCCCTCGTAATTTTGATTCCATTTTGCCATCCTGTTACAAGTAATAAATGCTTTAGATAAGCTAACTGCATTGTAAAAACTTTACCTTGATATAGGCCCAGGAAATTGGAAGAATGGAGGCGGATCCACACTGAGCTGAGCTGACAACTCCAAAAGTTCTACTCTCAGTTGGCAAGGGGGTGACTATGGGGTGACCAAGCAAAAATGGGGCTAGATGTGACTTTCTGAAATAGCAAAAGCAATGATCATTAAATAGAGGACCTAGTGTTGACGTTAACTGATACCCATTTTTATTATTATACACACTGGCGTAGGTGACATGGTATGCTGGAGCAGAACATAGCCACGCGAAATTAGTTCTGTTTATAGGGATTAATAGATATTTTCCTTCGTTGGATAACTTTTTATCCTAGGAGGACCCAAAAGAATATAGGCAACTTATAAGCGTGGAAACTGGCGGGAGTGCCGATGGAAAAAGAAAAAACCAACGCCATCTAGCATTTGGCGTTTCTTGGCATTTTTGCAAGCTTCACAATTGTATTTTTTCAGACACCTGAGGATCAAGCACTTATAACTAAAATAGTTTTGCCAATTACGCTAGTTTTACCTTATTAGAACAAGAAAGGCTAAAGACTAGACGGTGTCGGTGTTTTTTTTTTGTTTTTTGTTTTTTTTGTCGACACTAGCATCAGTTCTACTCTTGTAAATTATCTTTCTAAGTTACTAAGTTACCTGTCTTTGGCAGGACTTATAGAGCCAAATTCTCTAGTTAGCCATAAATAATTTGGTGTTTGTAGTGTGAAAATTAATACACCGCCAAGTATCCTTGGTTTTAAGGTTTTTGTCCCCTGTGCAAGCTTTTGGTATGGTATTTTCTGGCAGTTCTATTTAATTCTTCATAGTACGGCAACGATCTTGCTAACATTCAATAGAGTTGAAATATAGCTTTGTCCATCTATGAAACTTTATTTTAAGAATATTCTTTGTTTCTTAATACTAAAAAATTACGTTTTAAAATTGCTTGAAAATGTTTCAAAAGGGGAAATTTTCCTGTCCTTTAAACAATTTTGAATCGTTCTCTAAGACAAATTTTGAGTAATATAATAATTCTTTGAATGAATTCACAATTTTATCTTTTAGTGTAAGGTACAGGTGTGGGTTGGAAACAAAACTATATATCTCATAGGTAAAACAAACCTTAAGTTTGCAAGACCAAATAACACGGCTTTGGGTTGATGTTGAGATCTTCAAAATTTTTCTATTTGTATATTTACAGAACCATGAACGAATATTCTTTGTGACAGAGAAAAGGTTTAGCTCACTTTAAAACTGAACTGTCGAAAGCCTTTCGCCATTATGTTAACAACAATAGGGTCGGTTTGTTTGCAAAATATTTTATTTCTTGGGCAGGTCACCCAAATATTGAAATAACTAGCAGCAGAGCCTGTTGGGCGAGAGGTACATAAAAGAAGAAAACGGTGTGTATAATTTCCTCTGAAAAACGTGAAACAATCGACTCCAACCATATAATACCTAATGAGAAATATTGACTTCAGGTACCCGTTGGAAAACGTAAATTATCAATATCAAATACATGGTACGAGTTCGTATTCTAAAGCCAATATTTTGATAAATAGTCTATTGTAAATAGATTGCCAAATTTGTCAATATACTGCTTCCCTCTTCCTCGACCGTGAATTAACCTGAGAGAGAACCTCCAACAGGTTGAACCCTAACCCACCGTGAATTAGCATGAGAGGGTTGACTCTAGTTCAGCATTGTCGAGTGATAGCCATGAGAGGAAAATTTTCAAGTAAGTCAACCCGTAGTCAACCTGCGTGTGTTCCCCAGCGAGAACCTCCAACAGGTACGACTCTAGTTCGGCATTTGTGAAGGGACACACATGCACGGAAAGGTGTAGCATAAATGGGAGACAGTAACAACGGCAATCAAAGGGATAAAATTAACCCTTGACTGGGCTGCCCACTTAATTCAACAATCTGTCTTGGATTTTTTCTACAATTGGCCATGACTTTGACTTTTCCCACAACTATTCCCTCTTATTTAAATTCAAAAATCAACAGAAGTCAATCCCTCTTTTTAAAGGAGGAGACCCAACAGTAATTGATAACTATCGACCAATTAGCTTACTTCTAATTTTTTCGAAAATATATTAAAAGCTAGCTCCAAAAAGACTGTATGAATACTTCGAAGCTAATAAAAGTCTTTCTGATAAACAATATGGATTTCGGAAAAACAGATTCACTGAACTCGTAATTACGGATCTTATAATCAATATAAAAGAAGCGCAAGATGACGGTTTATACTCCCTGGCGATTTTTCTAGATTTAACAAAAGCTTTTGATTGCGTTGATTTTGACATCCTTCTTGAAACATTAGAAGGATATGGGATAAAGTCGACGTTTCTTGAATGGATTCGGTCATATTTAACAAATAGACGTTGTAAAATACTTGATAATGGTATCTTATCAGATTCATTCGATGTAACTTGTGGGGTGCCCCTGGGATCAGTTCTTGGACCATTACTTTGTTTTTATTTATGTGAATGAACTTTCGGCTGATATCCCCTTTGCATATATAATAAATTTTGGGGACGATACAGTACTATTTCTAAAACATAAAAACCGTGAGCAACTAATTACAAATGCTGAAGTTTGCCTCCAGGCAGCAACTGAATTCTTTGAAGAACGGTTGCTTTCCCCTAATACAAAAAAGACGAAGTATATCATATTTAAACATGGAAATGACCCAGTTTACGACAGCAAGATAAATACGGTAGACCATGAGGAAATTGAGCGAGTAGACCACATTAAATATTTAGGTATAATAATTGATGAAAAGCTGAATTGGGCAATCCACATTAAATTTCTTTGTATGAAGCTGTCAAGAGCCGTTGGTGTTCTCCATAGACTGAAATTTGTTTTTACCCATAAAATATTACTGATCCTATATTTCAGTCTATTCCACACATATCTTTTATATGGAACAAGCATTTGGGCTTCAAATAATAAGTCAGAATGGAAGCAAGTTCAAATTCTTCAGAATAAAGCTATACGTGCAGTTTGCAAGCTTGAGCCTTGTCAGAGTGTGAAGGCGTTTTTAATAAAACTTAAGATATTAAATGTAGCTCGACTTCGAGAAAAAAGATTGCCAAAACTTTATATAAAGTAAGCACAAAAACCGCACCTGAGTCGTTTATGTCGGTTTTTCGAAGGAATGATGAAATTCACCAACATGATACTAGACTGCATCGCAACTAGTTACAGAAACGAGACGGCTCACGTCATCTGATTCTTCAATCAAATTTATCGGGCCGAAAATATGGAATTATTTCCCAAATACTTTGAGAAATGCTGATAACCTACCAGTGTTCAAAAATAAGATTAAAAGCTTCTTATTGTAAAATATTGAATTAGATCCTAACTTATTCTACCGATAATTCTCTATATTTGTTTTATTAATTTTTGTTTGTTTTCTTTTCTTTTCCCTTCTTCTTCTTTTCTTTCCTTGCCTTATATTTATTTTCTTGATGAATAAATGAATGCTGTCACCCGTTACGGGTAGTGCTCTCTTAGGGTGTAGTTAGTTTACAGTGTGTGTTTTGTTTTTTTGTTAATAAATAAATTGAACTGGAATTGAACTGAAGACGATGGGTCCAGTGAAGATGTTAAAAGTAGAATAGCCAAAGACCAAGGTTTATTTTCAAAGTTGACAAAAAAGTCTGAATGAATAGAGAGATGAGTCTGCGATCCAATTTTAGAATATCAGAAGCTCCAGTTTATTATTAGTATATTACTAATAATATACTAATAATAAACTACTATAAAATGTACTATAAATGTACTCTCCAGTAAAATGTACTATCCAGCATATTAGAAGCACCACTGTCACTCCTAAAGATGGAGACAGGTTTGCTAGATGTTTTCCACAGAAGTTGCCTAGGGATTGTTTTGAGAACCTAACTGACTGACTGTATTTTAAACTGTAGGTTGTATGAAAAGTGTGGTTCAATCCCACTTACAGGGCTATAAATAAGAGAAAGGTTTTGATCGCTAGGAGACGTTCTGCGGACGAAGGATGAAAGATTGCCAAGACTGTTCTTTTCGGCCAACCGTCAAGGGCCAAACAGAAATCAGGTCACCCTCGGCTGGGGTGGGAGGATCTCGTAAGGAAAGATTTAAGGGAAATGGGAATTTTCTGGGGGGTGTAAAGAGGAAGGCTGTGAATAGATTGGGATGGAAGAGAAGCGCGCGTAGCAATGTTGGCCCCAGGCAACTTGGTGCTGCGGTGATTCGTCAGAAGTAGTAGTTATAATAGCTTGCTTCTATTCAAACTTTTGCAACTACAAACTCCCAGCGCATGGCTATTCCACGTAATCTAAGTTTTAAGATTATGTTTACCTACTACCTTTCCCAACTGCAAAAAACTCCCTATTCCGTGGGTTTTGTACTGCATCCACCATTATGTCTGATAATATTACCTAAATTATTTGAAGCTGTCCGGTGTCCATTCAGCCAATTGGTTCGGGACCCAACATCACCCCTTTATCATCATTTCTTCCTAGTTAAAGCAGCTTACATTTCTTAACGTTAAAGGCTTACAACCGACACCAAGATACAAACTATGGAACACAAAGGTTATACATCGTTATTTTAAGTGAAAAAATTCATAGGTTTTAGCAATTTTTTACGGGTCGTCACTATAGAACAGTTTGATCTCCTTTCCTGTCTTAGGGAGGAGAGACTCATCCAACTGTGAATCATCGTTCCGTACATTACCAACAAGTGGCACCTAAAATCACTTTTATTCTTCAAAACTTCCAACTCCAAGCTCAAAAGAAACGTGCCCGAGCTTCACTATGATACGGCTAAAACAATAAATAATGAGCTATCTTATTTTGGTGGACAGCGAGTCCCAAAAAATTGAAGACTGTTATCATACACCCATCTACACAGTAAGAAGTTCTGACAGCATTTCTTACGAGGAAATTCTCACAATTTTACCCACATTTTTGTAGACCCCTCTACTGATCATTTAGAGAAGCCTGTCAGATTTATCTGTGTGCGCGTTGCCACCAAATAAAAAGTGTTACGAAGAAAAAAAATAGCTTACCTAAGCTGAAGGACTAAGGCCAACTGAGAGGTAAGACGATTGGGAACATGCGCCCAAGCACTACTAGTAATTTTTGAAAGCATGGTGACCTGAAACATAAAGTCAATTACCTTATGACTTCCTCAGAAGCATATCTTTTCAAACATTTCATGTATAGATTTAATTAGTAACATAAATAAAACGAACTCTAAATTGATGTAGTCAGTGCAAGAATTTTGTAGCGTTTTAAGGGTTGCTTTCAGACAATCTAATATATTTTCTGAAATAATTAGAAAAGGTTTTTATTCGATCTTGTGGATTCAATTCGAACAATGAGTTGTTCTATAAATAATTGAGACATATATAAATCGTTTATTAGCCAATGCAAACAAGTCTATATAAAACAAATGGAGGAAATTCAAAAACAATTTACTAGTGAAAACAAATGTCCACAATTTGCTGGTGTTTCCTTATGAGCTTGAGTGCAGTGAGTGTTTAAGTGAGTGCGGTGAGAGTGAACTTGAGTTCATCAGGGTATTTAACAATGGACTTGGTCAAATTGGCTTCTACAAAGATTATCCATTGTACAATGGCAAAACAGACTTTTACCTTAGTGTTGGTGCTTATTTTGAAAGGGAAATTTTTGTGACAATATGACGGTTAAAGTCCGTCAGATACTTAAACGGCAAAGTCTAAAACATAAAAAAAGGACTTGGTCAGATTTATTTCTGAAAGACTCAAACAGCAATTCTATGCTGCGTTTCAAGAAATTTTTCAACTATTCGTCTATACAACAGTTTTATGACTACTACTTCAAGCTTATTGTTTTACTAAATCAAACAGTTCGTGGTAACGAACTGTAGTAAGGAGCGACCCGGCTCAATAGTAACCAAAACTCTAAAAAATTGAATTTTGATATCAATAGCTACGTCAAAAGAATCGCATTTTAATTCTGATTTAAATATATAAGTTTCATCAAGATTAGTATTACCCATCAAAAGTTACGAGCCTCAGAAAATTTGCCTTATTTAGGAAAATAGGGGGAAACACCCCCTAAAAGTCATAGGATCTTAACGAAAATGACATCATCAGATTCAGGGTATCAGAGAACCATACTGTAGAAGTTTCAAGCTCCTATCTACAAAAATGTGGAATTTTGTATTTTTTGCCAGAAGACAAATCACGGGTGCGTGTTTATTTGTTTGTTTTTTTTTTTGTTTTTTTTTTTTTTCTTTTCCCCAGGGGTCATCGTATCGACCAAGTGGTCCTATAATGTCGCAAGAGGGCTCATTCTAACGGAAATGAAAAGTTCTAGTGCCCTTTTTAAGTGACCAAAAAAATTGGAGGGCATCTAGGCCCCCTCCCACGCTCATTTTTTTCCCAAAGTCAACGGATCAAAATTTTGAGATAGCCATTTTGTTCAGCATAGTCGAACACCATAATAACTATGTCTTTGGGGAAGACTTACTCCCCCACAATCCCTGGGGGAGGGGCTGCAAGTTACAAACTTTGACCATTGTTTGCATATAGTAATGGTTATTGGGAAGTATACAGACGTTTTCAGGGGGATTTTATTTTGTTTGGGGGTGGGGCTGAGGAGAGGGGGCTATGTTGGAGGATCTTTCCTTGGAGGAATCTGTCATAGGGAAAGAAAAATTCAATGACGAGGGCGCAGGATTCTCTAGCATTACTATAAGAAAACAATGAAAAATAAACATGAAAACGTTTTTTCAATGAAAGGAAGAAGTAGCATTGAAACTTAAAACGAACAGAGATTATTACGCATATGAGGGGTTCTAAAAATACTTTAGCATAAAGAGCGAGGTATTTAGGAGGAGATAAATACCTTGCTCTTTATTCTTAAAGAATTGGGATAAAACTTACGATTTAGTGTAAAGAGCGAGGTATTAACGAGGGTACAAACCCCCTCGTATACATAATAAAAATATAAGGTTATGAAAGTTTGTTACGTAAGTTAATTCTTAAGTTACGTATATTTTTTACTAATAAAAACGTTCGTTAAAAGTTAAAAGTTCTAGTTGCCTTTTTAAGTAACCGAAAAATTGGAGGGCAACTAGGCCTCCTTCTCCACCCCTTATTTCTCAAAATCGTCTGATCAAAACTAAGAGAAAGCCATTTAGCCAAAAAAAAAATTAATATACAAATTTCATTTTAATAGTTTATGTGCGGAGAGCCAAAACCAAACATGCATTAATTCAAAAACGTTCAGAAATTAAATAAAAAAAAACTAATTTTTTTAGCTGAAAGTAAGGAGCGACATTAAAACTTAAAACGAACAGAAATTACTCCGTATATGAAATGAGTTGTCCCCTCCGCAATCCCTCGCTCTTTACGCTAAAGTTTGACTCTGCCACAATCCTACTTTTTAAAACAATTTAAAGCTTTAGCGTAAAGAGCGAGGGATTGCGGAGGGGACAACTCATTTCATATACGGAGTAATTTCTGTTCGTTTTAACTTTTAATGTCGCTCCTTACTTTCAGCTAAAAAAATTAGTTTTTTTTTATTTAATATAAACAAAAAAGACAGGACTTTAGCCAGCCAAAACTACAAACATGACAGGAATATAACCAGCGACACAAAACAGCTTACCGAATTAAAATACGACTTGTTGAATCCCTAAAATAATAATAAAAATATAGACATCTCAAAATGCTTCCTGTTCAGTTTATCAAACCACAGAAACCCCTTTACTGTATGACATAACCTAAGAATAATCTTTATAGTCGACGGTCCAACGAAGTCTTTGCGATAGGCCTAGTTTTATATTCTATTTAAATAAAAAAACAAGTTTTTTTTAAATGAAAGTAAGGAGCAACATTAAAACTTAAAAAGAACAGAAATTACTTCGTATATGAAAGGGGCTTTTCCTCCTCAACGCCCTACTCTTTACGCTAAAGTTTGACTCTGTCTCTTAATACTTTTTTAAAACAGTAAGAAACTTTAGCGTAAAGAGCAGGGCGTTGAGGAGGAAAAGCCCTTTCAGTTTTTTCGGTAGAAAAAACTTTTCATATTTTTTTTTCATAGTTTTTTTCAAATAATGCTAGAAAATCCTGCGCCCCCTTCATTGAAATTTTCTTCCCCCATGAGAGGTTCCTCCATGGAAATATCCTCCCACGTAACCCCCCCCCCCTCAATTCTCCCCCCTAAACCAAAAAAAATCCCCCTGAAAACGTTTGTACACTTCCCAGTAACCACTACTATATGTAAACACAGGTCAAAGTTTGTAACTTGCAGCCCCTTCCACGGGGACTACGGGGGAGTAAATCGTCCCCAAAGACGTAGTTTTTAGGTTTTTTAACTATGGTGAATAAAATGAATATCTCAGAATTTTGATCCGGTGACTTTTGGGAAAAAATGAGCATGGGAGGGTGCCTAGATTTCCTCCAATTTTTTGGTTACTTAAAAAGGGCACTAGAACTCTTAATTTCCGTTAGAAACCTTCTCGCAACATTCTAGGACAACCCAGTCGATACAATCATCCCTGGGAATAAAAAACAAAAACAAAAAAACACGCATCCGTTTTCTGTCTTATGGCAAAAAATAGGAAATTCCACATTTTTGTAGATAGGAGCTTGAAACTTCTACCATAAGGTTTTCTGATACGCTGAATCTAATGGCGTGATTTTCGTTAAGATTGTAAGACTTTTAGGTGGTGTTTCCCCTATTTTCTAAAATGAGGCAAATTTTCTCAGGCTCGTAACTTTTGATGGGTACGACTACTCTTGATGAAACTTATCAAACAGTTCGTGGTAACGAACTGTAGTAAGGAGCGACCCGGCTCAATAGTAACCAAAACTCTAAAAAATTGAATTTTGATATCAATAGCTACATCAAAAGAATCGCATTTTAATGCTGATTTTAAATATATAAGTTTCATCAAGTTTAGTCTTACCCATCAAAAGTTACGAGCCTGAGAAAATTTGCCCTATTTAGGAAAATAGGGGGAAACACCCCCTAAAAGTCGTAGGATCTTAGCGAAAATGACACCATAAGATTCAGCGTATCAGAGAACCCTACTGTAGAAGTTTCAAGCTCCTATCTACAAAAATGTGGAATTTTGTATTTTTTGCCAGAAGACAAATCAATCAATCAATCAATCAATCAATTTATTGGTACTAAAAGAAAAAACTATTACAAAAGTAAAGTGGTTACTAGGCCCAAGAAGCTTTGCTTGTAATGGACCACAGAGAACAAGAATAAAACACTATTATAAAATACATACAAAAAAAAAAAAACAAAAAAAAAAAAAAAAAAAACAAAAAAAAAAAAAAAAAAAAAAACACTGGAACAAGACAAGGACATTGAATAGATAGGATATTTAACAGATAGAAGATTTAGAAGGAGATTTAACAAATAGCTGAAAATGATTTTAAAAGAAGAGAAGAGACATACAAATTAGGAAAGGATTAATAAAGAGAGAAAAATTATTGAATTGGAAATACCCGACGAAATAATGCCTTTGCAGAAAGAAAAAGAGGGACATCCGAAGGGATGGAGTTCCATAATAGAATTGATTGATATACTGGAGACCTCTGGCCTGCTGTAGAAGATCGTTTTGGTAAAATAAATCGTCGAGGAGAATTACGTAAAGAAGAAAAGTACCTACCTGAGCCTGTCCGTGAGAAAAACTGCTGTAGGGGCGGTGGGAGAGTACCTAGAAAAGCAGAATGCGCAAAATAAAGAGTACTTTTACCTATAATATGATCCAGCGGAGCTATTCCAGTATCATTATAAAGATCAGAGGAAGGGTAAAGCCGAGGGAGAAGAAAAGTAGCCTTCACTGCCCTATTTTGGGCTCTTTGAAGTGAGCAGAGAAGAGATTTATTAGTATTACCCCAGACAGAGCAGCAATAAGAAAGGTAAGGATAAATAAAAGCATAATAAAGAGAAACCATAATATCAGGAGAAAGAAATGAGTTAATCCGGTGCAACATTGAAGACTGGCGGAGGATTAAGGAACGGGTGTGAGTTATATGCGGTTTGAAAGAAAGAAAACAGTCAAGATACACACCAAGAAATTTCACCACAGTAGCTTGTGGTATAATATCATTCCCAAAAGTCAGGGTGATTGGCTCCTGTACGTCTCGCATACGGTAAGGGGTCCTGAAGTTGACAATGGCACTCTTTCGGCTGTTAAGAGCCATACCATTTGACCAGCACCAATCCTTTACTTTATCAAGAAGACCTTGAGCCATAGAAGTGGCAGATGGCAGGTCCACCGCAGCAATGAAAAAGTTACTGTCATCAGCAAAAAGAACAGGGTGAACATGGGGATGAAGACCATCAACAAGATCATTGATGTAAATTAGAAATAAAAGTGGTCCAAGCACAGAGCCTTGTGGGACACCTTTCAATACAGGCAAAGTAGAGGAAGAAGTACAGTTAACCAAAACATACTGAGATCTCTCTGAGAGGTAGGACCTAAACCATTCTAGTGGGACTCCATGCACTCCAAATAAAGATAGTTTAGACAGAAGAACATTGTGGTCAACCATATCAAAGGCCTTAGAAAAGTCGAGAAATAGACCCAAAACACACAAGCCCTTGTCCAGATTAACACGCACAAACTCAGTTGCATCAGAAAGTGCGTGCAAGGTAGAGAATGAGGGACGAAAACCATACTGATGGTTAGTGATGAGAGGATTTCCAGCAGTCGAATTAGTACTAAATACAAATGAAGAGAGTCGACGATACACTACTTTTTCAACAACCTTTGAGATGACGGGAAGAAGAGAAATAGGTCTGTAATTTGAAATTAGAGAAGAATCACCTTTTTTATGCAAGGGTACAATGGTAGCAACTTTAAATAAATGAGGAAAAACACCAGAAGAAAGAGAGAGGTTAGTTATGTGTGAGATGGGATGAGAAACGAACTGACTGATTTTTTTAAGGACATTATTACTCAAACCAAAACTATCAACTGAACAACTACTTGGAAGTTGAGAAATAATACTAGAAATCTCAGTAGTACTACATGGGGAAAGGAAAAAAGACTTCTCTGTCATAGGAAAACAACTTACTCTACTCGGGGGTGGAATGAGAACTGAGGGAAGTGTGGTGAAATACGAATTGAAGGCACTTGCTAAGGATTTTTTATCCACAACAGATCCATCAGCTTTCCTATAAAGAGACGGGGAAGATTGTTTGAGTTTCTTACGGGAGAGAGCTTCATTAATTACAGTCCAAACCTTGCGCAAATTCCCTTTACACTCATTAATTCGACGTGAAAAATACAGCTTTTTTGCTAAACGAACTGAAGAAGTGAGCACATTTTTGTAATGTTTATACTTCAGAAGATCTTCCTGTGTCTTACTTTTACATGCAGTCTTGAACAAAGACGCCTTCATATGGGTTGCATTGATCAGACCTCTAGACATCCATGGGCATTGTTATTTGTTTTTTTTTTTTTTGTTTTTTTTTTTTTCTTTTCCCCAGGGGTCATCGTATCGACCAAGTGGTCCTAGAATGTCGCAAGAGGGCTCATTCTAACGGAAATGAAAAGTTCTAGTGCCCTTTTTAAGTGACCCAAAAAATTGGAGGGCATCTAGGCCCCCTCCCACGCTCATTTTTTTCCCAAAGTCAACGGATCAAAATTTTGAGATAGCCATTTTGTTCAGCATAGTCGAAAATCATAATAACTATGTCTTTGGGGATGACTTACTCCCCCACAATCCCTGGGGGAGGGGCTGCAAGTTACAAACTTTGACCAGTGTTTACATATAGTAATGGTTATTGGGAAGTGTACAGACGTTTTCAGGGGGATTTTATTTTGTTTGGGGGTGGGGCTGAGGAGAGGGGGCTATGTTGGAGGATCTTTCCTTGGAGGAATTTGTCATGGGGGAACAGAAATTCAATGAAAAGGGCGCAGGATTCTTTAGCATTACTATAAGAAAACAATGAAAAATAAACATGAAAACGTTTTTTCAAATGAAAGGAAGAAGCAGCATTGAAACTTAAACGAACAGAGATTATTACGCATATGAGGGGTTCTAAAAATACTTTAGCATAAAGAGCGAGGTATTTAGGAGGAGATAAATACCTCGCTCTTTATGCTAAAGTATTTTTAGTAATTTCAACTATTTATTCTACGGCCTTTCTGATTCAGGGGTCATTCTTAAAGAATTGGGACAAAACTTACGATTTAGTGTAAAGAACGAGGTATTAACGAGGGTACAAACCCCCTCATAAACATAATAATAATTAAAGAATATAAAAGTTTGTTACGTAAGTTAATTCTAAAGTTACGTATATTTTTTGGTAATAAAAAAAAATCGTTAAAATTAAAATTAATAGTTGCCTTTTTCTGTAACCGAAAAATTGCATGGCAACTAGGCCTCCTTCCCCATCCCATATTTCTCAAAATCGTATGATCAAAACTAAGAGAAAGCCATTTAGCCAAAAAAGGAATTAATATGCAAATTTCATTTGAATAGTTTACGTGTGGAGAGTCAAAATCAAACATGCCTTAATTCAAAAACGTTCAGAAATTACATAAAAAAAAACTAGTTTTTTTAATTGAAAGTAAGGAGCGACATTAAAACTTAAAACGAACAGAAATTACTCCGTATATGAAATAGATTGTTCCCTCCGCAATCCCTCGCTCTTTACGCTAAAGTTCGACTCTTTGCCACAATTCTGCTTTTTAAAACAATTAAAAGCTTTAGCGTAAAGAGCGAGGGATTGCGGAGGGAACAATCTATTTCATATACGGAGTAATTTCTGTTCGTTTTAAGTTTTAATGTCGCTCCTTACTTTCAGTTAAAAAAACTAGTTTTTTTTTATGTAATATATTTAAAATCAGCATTACGGCCATGATTAAGTGAACTGATGGAACTCGGAAATCCCATGTTAAATTGAACATTTATATTTAAAAAGTACTCAATTATTCATTGGCGGAAGATACCGCTTTTAATGTCAGGCCATAGCTTCTTGAAGATGCTACAAAATGTTTGAAAAGATTTTGCTCAATTTCCTCTAATTGCTTAGAAATCTTAGAAAATGTCTAGGTCTTTTTCACAAGTGTACTCGATAAAGGATATTGCTTTTAGAACAAAATCGGTACTATCATGAGCAGAAGACTGTTTATTTTCCTGTTTTCTAACAGTCCCCTAGAATATTTTCAGCTACCTGAAATTTTTACAAGTCGGTTGCCATAAAGAATCGTTTCAGATCGCCGATAATACCCCCTAGAGACCAAAATGACAAGCTGGTATAATCAACTGCCTGTTAATAGAGTGTGAATTTCCATAAATTATTTCAATGCAATGAAGAAACCAAGAAATGAGAAATAGTCGGGAGCCTTCAGTGAAGTTGTGCACACAAAGCTGAAATCTTGGGGAAAATTAAACCAAAGCGAGGTATACATCTTAAAAGTGTTACCACACATAGACAGCGCCTTTGTAAAAAGTATTTGGAGCTTGGTAGATGTAAATATCCAATATACCTAATAATGCGGTAAGCCGAAGAACTTGACAAGTCAAGAGATTTAGGTCAAGCGACAAACCTTGAGGCGGAGCAGAACCCCGTAGCTTCTTCCCCGTTGCCCTACCGGATCGTGACTGGTGGTAGAAACTTGGATCGCGACGAATTGAAGGATTACCAATGGATTTTTGATCCTGAATTTTTCGTGCGCGATCTAGAGACTAAAGTTTGGAAGCAGAGGTGAGGAGGAAACAACCCGTAAAAATCATAGAACCTTAACAAAATTTACACCACCAGATTCAGCGCATCAGAGAATCCTACTGTAAAAGTTTCAAGCTCCTATCTAGAATTAAAAAAAAGAAAAGCTTTTTTAAGTGAAAGTAAGGAGCAACAATAAAACTTAAAACGATCTGAAATTACTCCGTATAAAAAAGGGGCTTTTTCCCTTTAACACCCCGCTCTTTAGGCTAAAGTTTTTTACTGTTTTAAAAAGTCGAGTTAAGAGAAAGAGTCAAACTTTAGCGTAAAGATCGGGGCGTTGAGGAGGAGAAGCCCCTTTCATATACGGAGTAATGTCTGCTCGTTTTAAGTTTTAATGTCGCTCCATACTTTCATTTATAAAAACTTGTTTTTTTTTTGTTTAATTTCTGGACGACTTTGAATTAATGCATGGTTAGATCTTGGCCCTCCACATATAAATAATTAAAACGAAATTTGCATATTAATTTTTTGAGCTAAATGTTTTTTTTCACAGTTTTAATCGGAAGATTTTGAGAAAAAAAGGAACGAGGGAGGAGGCCTAGTTGCCCTCCTATTTTTTGATTACTTAAAAAGGCAACTATAACTTATAATTTTTACGAACGGTTTCGTAAGTAAAAAATACACGTAACTTAAGAATTAAATTACGTAGCGAACTTCAATATACGTATGTTTTTATAGCGTATATGAGGGGGTTCAACCCTCGTCAATACCTCGCTCTTTACACTAAAGCTTAAATTTTGTCCCAATTCTTTAAGAATGACCCCTGAATCACAAAGGCCGTAGAATAAATAGTTGAAATTACTAAAAATGCTTTAGCGTAAGGAGCGAGGTATTACGACGAGGTAGACCCCTTATATGCATAATAATTTCTGTTCGTTTTAAGTTTTAATGCTGCTTCTCACTTTCAGTAGAAAAGAACTTTTCATGTTTATTTTTTCATTGTTTTTTTTTTAATAATGCTAGAAAATCCTGCGCCCCCTCCATTGAAAGTATCTTCCCCCATGAGACGTTCCTCCATGGAAAAATCCTCCCCGGTAACCCTCCCCCTCAGATATCCCCCCCCAAACCAAACAAATCCCCTGAAAACGTCTGTACACTTCTTAGTAACCATTACTATATGTACACACAGGTCAAAAATTGTAACTTGCAGCCCCTCCCACGGGGACTACAGGGGAGTAAGTCGTCACCAAAGACGTAGTTATTGGGTTTTTCGACTATGGTGAATTGAATGGCTATCTCAGAATTTGTATCCTGTGACTTTGGGGAAAAATGACCGTGGGAGTGGGGCTAGGTGCCCTCCAATTTTTTGGTCACTTAAAAAGGGCACTAGAACTTATCGTTCCGTTAGAATGAGCTCTTTCGCGACATTATAGGACCACTGAGTCGATACGATCACCCCTGGGAAAAAAAATAAACACGCATCCGTGAATTGTCTTTTGGCAAAAAATGCAAAATTCCACATTTTTATAAATTGGGGCTTGAAACTTCTACAACAAGATTTTCTGATACGCTGAATCTGATTGTGTGATTTTCGTTAAGATCGTATGAATTTTAGGGGGTGTTTCTCCCTATTTTCTAAAATGAAACAAATTTTTTCAGGCTCGTAACTTTTTATGGGGAAAACTAATCTTGATGAAACTTATATATTTAAAATTAGCATTAAAATGCCATTCTTTTGATATAACTATTGGTATCAAAATTCAATTTTTTTAATTTTTTGTTACTATTGAGCCTGGTCGCTCCTTACTATAGTTCGTTACCAGGAACTGTTTAAAAATGTGGAATTTTGTATTTTTCGCCAGAAGGCATATCACGGATGCGTGTTTATTTGTTTGTTTTTTTGTTGTTGTTTTTTTTCCAGGGGTGATTGTATCGACCCAGTGGTCCTAGAATGTTGCGAGAGGGTTCATTCTAACGGAAATGAAAAATTATAGTGCCCTTTTTAAGTGACCAAAAAAATCGGAGGGCACCTAGGCCCCCGTCGCACGCTAATTATTTTCCCAAAGTAACCGGATCAAAATTCTGAGATAGCCATTTTATTCAGCGTAGTCGAAAAGTGTACAGACGTTTTCTGGGGCGTTTTCATTTGGTTGGGGGCAGGGGTTGAGAAGAAGGGGATATGTTGGGGGATTTTTTCATGGAGGAATTTGTCATGGGGGAAGAAAATTTCCATGAAGGGAACACAGGATTTTCTAGCATTAGTTTTTCAACTGAAACGAACAGAATATTCCTGTTATTATTTTCCTGTAAATATTCCATAATAATTTCTGTTAAAAGAAACATAAATTATTACGCATATGAGGGGCTCACCTCCTCCTAATACCTCGCTCTTTACGCAAAAGTATTTTTAGAAATTTCAAGTATTTATTCTACGGCCTTTGTTATTCAGGGGTCATTCTTAAGAAATTGGGACAAAATTTAAGCTATAGCGTGAAGATTGAGGTACTGCGAGGGGGTGAACCCCCTCATATATGTAATAAAAATATGAGAATACAGAAGTTCGTTACGTAAGCTAATTTATAAGTTGCGTATATCTTTAACTGATAAATTTTATTTTTACTAATAATTTTACTAATAAAACATTCATAAAAAATTAAAAGTTCTAGCTGCCTTTTTAAGTAACCAAAAAATCAGAGGGCAACTAGACCTCCATCCCCGCTTTATTTTTTCCTCAAAATCATTCGATCAAAACTATGAGAAAACCATTTAACAAAAAAAAAATAAATAAATAGGCAAATTTCGTTTTAATTATTCATCTGCGGAGAGCATAAATCAAAACATGCATTGATTCAAAAACGTTCAGAAATTAAATTAAATAAAAACAAGTGTTTTTAACTTAAAGTAAGGAGTGACATTAAAACATAAAACGAACAGAAATTACTTCAAAAATGAAAGGGGCTGCTTCCTCATCAACGCCCCGCTCGTCACGCTAAAGTCCGACTCTTTCTCTCAACTCTTTTTTAAAACAGTAAAAAAAACTTTAGCGTAAAGAGCGGGGCGTACACGAGGAAGCAGCCCCTTTCATATACGAAATAATTTCTGTTCGTTTTAAGTTTTAATGTCACTCCTTACTTTCAGTTAATTTTTTTTTTCAATTTAATACGTAAGAAAACTTTGGTTATCTGAGAATCCTCGAAGAAAGCTTTCAACTTAGTTCAGTGTTTAAATTCGAATTAATCAACTGAGGTATTTTAATTAGCCTGTCCCTAGGAAAAAAAGTGTAAAAAACAATAAATTTTAAAATGCACTCTTTGCATGCCGTCACAGTTTCATATACATGGACATTTTGTATTTGAGAATGATAGTGCTCTTTTGCTCATTTTCTCTTCTCCCTTGGTCGGTGACCAAGCTTTGCAAGACCCAGCCAAATATATTACTATCTCGTCAAAGGAAGCTTGCTATCAAAACCTCTCACAAGACTTGATAATTGGTACTATTTGAAGTTTTGACAATCGACGGTCTCTAGAGAATTAAAAGACAGAAGACTAACCTAACTTCAATTTTGAAGCTCAAAGTTTTCAAGTTCACTTTATCACGGCCTATGAATGTTTCAAGCGTTTCAAATGTTTCAGAAGTTTCAAGCTTTTAATCACGGATGATACAAGCAGTAATTTTAAATTTAATTTTAGAATTTCGTAAGTTGACAAGAAAAATAAGACTTAATATCATTCCCAAAAGATTCTATCTATGCTCTTTGACAATCTGGATACACCTACACTCTTTTTATTTATTTAAATTGTAAAAGCAGAAGTAGTAATAGTACTATCCAAAAAGTTTCAATTTAATACCCCAGTCGTTCTCGATATCCTGTTGATCTGTCTTATTGGCAACCATTTATCACAATACCTTTAGATTTATTTTTAAAGAAACATTTAGTTTCAAAGCATAACGGGCCAATTACATAATTGTGTGTGTGGGGAGGGGATAACGTGCCTAATATACCTGTTATTAGAATAAATAAGATTTTTTTTTTTAAATATCAGATAAAAATATGAAATAATTATTTGTTTATTCTGGCCTAAAGCTTAAGTTACTAATTTTTTATGGAGTAGAAATTTATTAGCTTATTTTGTTACCAAATTTTTGATTGATGGTTTAAAATTGAATTTAGTTTAAATCCAATTATAGATGGCTTAATATAGTCTAAAGCTTAAAATGAGGGTTGTTATTACATAATAAGATTATAAGGCCTAGTAACTTTAGCTCAAAGATCACGGCTTTCTTGGTATGCATATTGGGAAATATTTAGCACAATTGGCTGAGGGTGTCATATTGAGGTATAATGTTACCTCCGATAAGTTAGCGTTCTTTTGTATTTTGAACTTCTTCCAGCTCAAAATTAAATAGCCTAATTGGTAAAAATAAAAAAAAAATTAACCACTAATTTAAATTCGGTCGAATGTTAGCCTAGTTTAAATGATAAGTCGTAGGTTATTAGTTTCTTTATATATATGGTCTGACATTGTCTCATTATAGTTGCTGGACCATTCTACTGTACTGAACATAGTGACTATCTCAAAATTTCGACTGGATGCGTTTGGAAAATGAATGGGCTTGAGAGAAGGGCTGCTTGCCCTCCAATCTCTTGTTACTCTTCAAAAGGGCACCAAACACAACATATTTTGTTTTCAGTAAAGTACAAATTTTGTTCTGGTCTTGAGAAGGCAGGGGGGTTGTCAGCCCTACTCATGTTAACTTTTGCTCGTTTCGAGTTTGAATCGGTTACTTATTGTAAGATTTAGATAGAAAAATGTGTTTAAAATTTTAAATTTTTTAATTTTAATAAATTAAAATTATTAGAACTTAAAGGAATATGTATCAGTATATGCATACTAAAATGAGAATCCATTGTCATTTTTTGTTTATGTAAGTGCAAATTATGGTCTGGTCTTGAGAACGTATGGGGGTTGTCAAAGACACCTTTCAGCTACACTGAACAAAATGGCTATCTCAAAATTTTGATTAGATACATTTTGGGAATTGATGAGCGTAGGTGGGGGCGGGTGGGTGTTTGTGTGGATGGAGCTTGTTGCCCTACAACTGTTTTTGACTAATAAAAAGGGCAATAGTCCTTTCGATTTCGAACCAAATGAGAATTTTTGAAGTTTCTATGACAAAAAATGACCAACGTAAAATTTCAATCAGATGCATTACGGGAAAACACGACGTTTAGAGGGGTGGGGGTTATCGACCCTGCAATCACTCTGAATCTTGAAAGGAGTACTAGACCTTCCGAATACCAATCGAACAGGCCCCCTCCGAGGTTTATACAATCACCCTTTATATATTTACCTTACAGGCCCCCAGGGCATAACTTACAGTGCCCTGAGGGCAGTGAGAGGGGGGGGGGTTGTCATAATAAAAGATATAACTTAATCCCTTTAAACTATCTAGTAATGCGACCTCTGTGGTTCCCTCCCCCGCTGTGATAGTCGGAGGTGATGAGTAATATGTGTGATTTGTTCATTTTTTTTTTAGTGATTTGTTTGATGTTTGTTAGTTGTTGTTGTTTTGGTTTTTTTTTTCGTAAGTTATGATATATAAATTTTTCTCCTGGATTGGGAGATTTAGTTATGTTTTTGTTGTTTTTCATTTTGTATACAAGTTTTTTTCTTATTCAAGTTTTCTGTTTTTGGCCTTTATTTTTTCTGTTTCAGTTTCTTTTTTCACAAAAAATGAGTTCATCGTTCTGTTTGCCTAGTTGCTGTCCACATGTCATTGTTATGAAGATGCCAAGCTGGGTGGTGGGTGGCGCATGATGGATCATAGTTTGTATTTTTTTTTTTTTTTTAATTTGTCTGACTCTAGTTTGGGTGACATCTCCTCCTTGGGTGAGCGACTATCTCATCTTCAAAATAACCCAATTGATATTCTTAGTTTGATAAATAATTCAGTAGGTCAGTCTAACAAATCACCATCAAATCCCCATTTTTCAGTTAGTAGTAAATACGTATCTGATTTAGATCGAGTATCCAAACGAGATGGTAGATTCTCTGTACTTCAGCTTAATGTTCAGGGTCTTTGCTCTTCGTTTGATGAGTTGAAAAAAATAGTGCGTAGTGGCCACCCTGACTTCATTGGTCTTTGTGAGACTTTCCTTGATTCAAAAAACGAATCTCTATTGCATCTCCCTGGGTACAAGATGGAATATTTGAATCGAAGTAGGATGGCTAAAGGTGGCCTTGCTGTTTATGTTTCGGAATGTCTTCCGTACTCTGTTAGACATGACCTGTCAAGAAATGAAGAAGGAATTTTTGAATCTATATTTATTGAGATTAAAACCCAAGCTAAAGCTTTGATTGTTGGTAATATATACCGGTCTCCTAGTGGGTCTGTTCCCTCTTTCCTTCAGATTCTTGATGAGGTCTTGGAAATAATCCAACTTCATTCTTGTGAACTTGTAATTATGGGCGACTTCAACCTTAATTTGTGTGACCGGAGGTCATCCTCGTCCTTGGATTTTCTTTCGACAATGCTCGCTTGTGGAACACTACCTTCTGCATGCATTCCAACTCGCATAACTAACACTACCGCTTCTTTGCTTGATAATATTTTTTCATCTTTGACGTTGGTGCGAAATTCTATATTGATGAGTGATATCTCAGACCATTTTCCTGTTTTTTCCATGTATGATTTTTCCGATTCGTTGCCAAGGAGGAGCCAAGAAGCAGGTTTTTCCTCTTTAAAATTTAATGATCAGGACTTGCATATTCTTAGGTCACGGTTGGCAGGTTGTTCGTGGAGTATTTCTAAAAATGGATCTGACATAGATTCTTTGTTTAATTCATTTTATGATTCTTTGAAAGAAGTTATCTTTGATACATGTAATGCACCCCAGTCGAATCCAGCATCGAAAAGAACAACCCCTTTGAATCCTTGGATGACCCCTGGACTTCTTAAAAGTTGGAGGAAGAAAAATTATCTTTGGAAGGCTTACAGGTGCTCTAAGCCATTTTCGCGTGATTCCCGGCTTCAACTTTTCAAAGCTTATAGAAGAGTTTACAATTCGCTTTGCCGAAGGGCTAAATCGTTATTTTATCATAGAAAATTCTCTGCGTGCGGTAAAGACATTAGGAAGACATGGCAAGTAATCAATTCTGTTATCAGGCCATCTTTTCTGCCTCCTTCTGTCCCTTCAAGTGTTGTGATTGACGGGAAAAATGTAGAGGGTGAGCTAAAAGTTCAAGATGCGTTTACTTCCTATTTTGCTAATATCGGCAAAACTACAGCCTCTTCTGTAAGTCCTTCTTCTTCTCTACCTGATTTTAGGTCTTATCTAGGACCACCTTGTCTTAAATCAATGGCATTGGAACCTGTCTCTGAAGCTGAAATAGCCAGAATTGTCAATTGTTTGAGGGGTTCTTCATCCTCTGGCCCAGACCGTATTCCGACTAAGGTTGTCAAGTTCATTCTTCCTGTCATTGTGTGTGCCCTCACGAGACTTGTCAATCTTTCTTTTGAAAATGGTGTCTTCCCAAGTGCTCTAAAGCGTGCTCGTGTTATCATCCTTTTTAAAGGTGGATCAAGGAATGATCCTGCAAATTATCGTCCCATATCTCTTTTATCAGTGTTTAGTAAAATTTTTGAAAAAGCTATGCTTTCTCGACTTCTTGATTTTCTTAATTCTAAACTCTTTTTTCATGATTTTCAGTTTGGTTTTAGGGCCAAACATTCAACTGAGCATGCATGTGCAACTCTCTTGAATTATTTAAATTCAGCTCTTGACTCTGGTTTGATACCTGCTGCTCTTTTTCTTGATGTTCGAAAAGCGTTTGACTCATTAACACACAAGATTCTTCTTCTGAAAATGTCCCATATTGGAATAAGAGGGAATGCTTATTCATGGTTTCTATCATATTTATCTGGTCGAGTCATCTCGGTTCATCCGGACTTTTCTAATCCTTCTGGAATAGAGTTTGGTGTTCCACAAGGATCTGTTATTGGGCCGATACTCTTTTTAATCTACGTCAATGACCTTATTAATGCGGTTAAAAATTTAAAACCTACCATTTGCTGTCGTCTTTGTCAACCAGTGTCCGTTACTAGCTGTGACAAGAGTTTGTCCTTACCGGATACACTTATTGCTTTTGCTGATGACAGTACTCTTGGCACAACTGGTAGAACTGAGTCTGATCTTCGTTCAAGGATGATAGCCCTTTTTGAAAGAGTTATCCAGTGGTTTGATGTAAATTATCTTGCCTTAAATGTCGAAAAGTCATGTTTTCTCATTTTCTCCAGAGTCTCAAAGGCTTGCCCTGATTTAAATGAAATAAATGTATCAAGAGGTTCTCTAAGTAGACCTAAGGATCGTTACGTTCGATTCCTAGGCATCTTGCTTGACGAAAATCTTTCGTTCAAGTATCATATTGACCTGATTAAAATGAAAGTCTCCAGGAGTCTTGGAATCCTTAGAAAGCTCAAATATATATTTCCAGGGTCGATTCTTAGACTCTTGTTCTGCAGCCTAGTTCAGTCTTATGTTTCATATTGTTCTGTTATTTGGATGTCAACTTTTCCCTCGTCTCTGAAGCCACTTTCAAAACTTTATGATAAAGCAAGGACTCTTATTCAGGAAACTAACCGTTTTTCACTTAAACCCTTGCTTGATTTGAAATCTCTCTATTTTCTTTCTTGTTCTTCTTTCGTTTTTTTACAGTTGCACGGCCATCTTCCTGCTGTCCTATGTAATAATATATCTTTTGTTTCTGATCAATCGACTTATCATCTCCGCAGTTCCAACAATTTACTGGTTCTTCACACACCGTCAGTGAGGTCTGACTTCAACCCTCTGACAGCTTGCAACAGGATCTGGAACACGCTCCCAGAGTTCGTACGAAGCTGCCACTCGTTTGGTATGTTCAAAAATTATGTTAGAGATTTTCTAGCTAGTAATTAATTTTGTTTGTTTGTTTTTTGTTGTTTTTTTTTGTCTTTATTTTTTATTCCGGTTTCCCTTGGAGTTGATGTCTCTTGAATGAGTTGGATATTTAATTGAGTTGGTGAAATCATGTGCTACTCCCTGCCTAGCTTGTCATTTTTTGGAGATTATTAAGGTGGGCGACTCAATTTTTGGTTTTTGTTTATATTTTTTGTTGTTGGTATTTTTTTCTCCCCTGTTCTTTCCCGGCCATGGAGCCTTATGGGGGAGATTGTCTTGAAGTAATTTTTTTGTTTATGGATTTTAATGTTAAATAAAGAACTCAGAACTCAGAACCTTTCAATTACGTTGAACAAAATCTCAAAATTTTGATTGGATGTGTATGGGGAAATGGTGGGCAAGGGAGGGGTGTTAGTTGCCCTCCAATCAATTCCGACTATTAAAAAGGGCACTGGCCCTTTCAATTTCCAATCGAATGAGCTGTTTTCGAAGGTTCTATGACAACAAATGACCATCTCAAAATTTCTATCAGATGCATTTCGGGATGGTGGGGGTATCCACCCTCCAATAACTCTAAGTCTTAAAAAGAGCACTATAACTTGAGATTACGAATTCAATGAGCCCCATCCGAAGTTTATACGATCACACTTTCTTTATCTAGCTTATATGCCTCAGGGCAGAACTTACAACTTTTACCCTAAGGGTTGTGGGAGGGTTGCATTCCTCAAAGATATAATTTTTGGACCTTTCAATTACGTTGACCAAAATGCCTATCTCAAAATTTTTATTGTATGTATTTGGGAAATATAGGGCGTGGGAGGGGTGTTAGTTGCTCTCTGATCACTTTTTAATATTAAAAAGGGCACTGGCCATTTCAAGTTCCAATCGAATGAGCCCTTTTCGAAGTTTTTACGGCAACAAATGGCCATCTGAAAATTAAAATCAGACGCTTTTTAGGTTCCAATTAAATGAGCCCTTTTCGAATTTTCCATGGCAATAAATAGCAATTTCAAAATTAAAATCAGATACATTTCGTAAAAAAACGAGGTGTGTGTAGGGGGAGGGGGTATACACCCTCCAATCACTCTGAATCTTAAAAAGAACCTCTGATTACCAATCCAATGTGCCCCCTCCAAAGGTTATACGATCACCCTTTTTATATATGCCTTATATGTCCCCAGGGCATAACATACATCCCTTGCCCTGATGGCTGTGGGGGCTGTCGTCATCAGAGACATAATTTCGATAAAAATACGAGGTGTGTTTAGGGGGGGGGGATATACACCCTCCAATCACTCTGAATCTTAAAAAGAACACAAGAACTTCTGATTACCAATCCAATGT
Source organism: Artemia franciscana (assembly GCF_032884065.1). Lineage (NCBI taxonomy): Eukaryota > Metazoa > Arthropoda > Branchiopoda > Anostraca > Artemiidae > Artemia > Artemia franciscana. The sequence goes on along the minus strand of NC_088873.1, from coordinate 14,957,011 downwards.
GCCCCCTCCAAAGGTTATACGATCACCCTTTTTATATATGCCTTATATGTCCCCAGGGCATAACTTACATCCCTTGCCCTGAGGGCTGTCATCATCAGAGACATAATTTCCAAACCTTTCAATTCCGTTGAACGAAATTGATATCTCAGAATTTTTAGTTATTAGGGGGTTAGTTGCTGTCCTATCACTTACGACTATTAAAAAATGCACTGGCTCTTTCGATTTCTAATTGAATGAACAGTTTCGGAATTTTCTTTGACAACAAATGGCCATCTAAGAATTTCAGATGCATTTTTCATGCATCTAGGAATCAGATGCATTTTGGAAAATTTGAGGTGTAGAGGGGGAGGGGGGTTATCCACCGTCTGATCACCTTGAATCTTAAAAAAGACACTATAGCTTCTGATTACAAATACAATGAGCCCCCTTCGAAGTTTATACAATCACCCTTTCTATACATACCTTACATACCGCCAGAGCATAAATTACAACCCTTGCCCTGAGGGATCTGGGGACTTTTCAATTACGTTGAACAAAATACCTAGCTAAAAATTTGGGTTGGATGGGTTTTGGGAAATGGTGGGCGTGGGAGGGGGTTTAGTTGCCCTTAAATCATTTTCAACTATTAAAAAGGGCACTCGCCCTTTCAATTTCCAATTGAATGAGCTCTTTTCTAAATTGGCTATCTAAATTTTTCGAAGCTGGCTATCTTAACTGGCAAAAATGGTTATCTCAAAATTTCGATTGGATGTGTTTTGAAAAATGGTGGGTGTAAGAGGGGGGTTAGTTGCTCTTTAAACACTTTCGACAAATGAAATGAACTAACATCATTCTATACAATCCTAATAAGGGAATTAATGCCAGATTTGCCTCTCACTCAATCCGACTATTTGTCTTGGCTTTTTCTACAATTAGCCATGGCTTGATGCCCACAACTATTTGACTGAAATAAAATTGAAAAGTAATGGGCAACAAGCCATGGGTAATTGTAAAAAAAGCCAAGACAGATAGTCCAATTGAGTGACAGGCAAATCTGGCATTAACCTCTTTATTAGGATTGTATAAAATACAGTTTTCCAAATGTTTGGTTAAAATGCAAAGGTAAACAAATAGTTGCGGGCATCAAGCCATAGCTAATTGTAGAAAAAGCCAAGATAGATAGTCCAATTGAGTGAGAGGCAAATCAGGCATTAACCCCCTTATTAGGATTTTATAAAAATGATGTTAGTTCATTTGTTAATAGATAAGTCTATCTATCATCTGTCCATGCGTCATTCCTAGGGCAGAACAACTAAGGTAGATAGTCATAGAGCTAATATAGTAATAAAATCTATAGTTTTCCAAGTGTTTGGTTAGGGTTAGCTGAATTTCAATTACTTTCGACTATTAAAAGGGCACTAGCTCTTTCAATTTCCAATCGAATGAGCCCTTTTTGAAGTTCCTACAAAAAAAATGGTCATCTCAAAATTTCTGTTACATAAGCTACATTTTGAGAAAATATAAGATGAAAGGGGTATCCACCTATTATCACTCTGAATCTCAAAAAGGGCACTAAAACTTCTGATTAGCAATCCAATGAGCCCCTTCTGAAGTATATACAATCGCCCTTTCTATAAAAACCTTACATGCCCCAAGACCATAAATTACAACCCTTGCCATGAGGGCTCTAGGGGGGGGTTGTCATTCTCAAAGATATAATTTCCAGAATTTTCAACTATGTTGAACAAAATGGCTATCTCAAGATTTTAATTGAATGTGTTCAGAAAAATATTGGGCATGGGAGGGATGTTGCCCTCCAATCACTTTTGATAGCTTATCACTAGCCCTTTCACTTTCCAATTGAATGAGCCCTTTTTGAAGTTTCTATGACAACTCCTTTGATACAAAGTACATGTCTAAGCAAATAAATATATAAAACATTGCATCCACATTGCTCTTTATTTAGGCAGTGCTATTGTGCTGTCCATGATTTATTTTTAAGACTTTTTCCACAGAACAAGCTTTTGAAAGAAAAGTAAAGAGCTCCATTAAAACAAAAATGAGCAGAAATAAAGTCAAATAATCTTCCAAGCATAAAACTACCACAAATTACCATCAATAAATAAATGAAATCCAAAACAAATAGAAATTACAATAAATAACCAAGTCAAAATCAAAAGAAGCAAAATTTAACATGAGTAGGACTGATAACCCCATGCCTTCTTTGGACCAGAAAAAAATTTGCACTTTACTGAAAAAATGATTGAGGATTGTCAGTTTAATATACATATACTGATATTTATTCCTTGAAGTTTTAATAATTTTTGGTTTATTAAAGTCAAAAAATGGAAAACATTTAAAATGTATTTTGTTTTCAGTATAAAGTGCAAATTATGTTCTGGTTTCAGCAATTTACTGCTAACTTCAAAAACCACCATATTTCAAAAGCCCATTTCCATAAACTTGGGTTTTACTATTTCTTAGTCTTTTTAGAGCTGTCTCTAATTTTTCAATGAAAAATAAATCCTCTTTAACATCTGAAGTGTTACAAACTATTTCATTCTTTTCTACATCATTTCCTCTACATTTATCATTGTTTAGCACACTCTGATAAGTTTTCTGCCTGTCTCTCTTTAACACTTTCCTCACCACTAATTGTGGCCCAGGTCCTACCTTTAACTGGGACACTTTCAGACTGACTATTCCCTTCAAATTTTTCGCCATACTAAAACAATATTTTGCTATTATGCCATCTGGCTGCATCTTCTAGACCTTCAGCAAATTTATCCATGGTGTCCACTTTATACTTGCTTTATTCATATTTTAATGGGTTCTTTACTTTCCTTAAATTCCTTTTATTTTAGTACGATCAATCATTTAAACCCTACTTGAATAAGCTCCTCCTCTTTGCTACTAGATTTAAATCCTTTACAACCCTAACTGTGTTTCTAACTTTCCTTCCTAAGACACAATCTGCTATTTTCCAAACCATTTTCTAAAATAAACACCATCTATCTTCTAAAAAATAAAATCTTGACTCTCGAATTTAATATTTCAACTGTTCCTAGGAAGCTTTTCTCAAAATCTCAACCGAGAATCTACCAGCATTCTAGCTTCCTGGAAGGCAGTTGCACTTCATAAATTTCAGTTTTACCTTAAATTGCATTGTCCAGCAAAATATAGAAAAAATCTTGTAGAGTTGCTGGTTAGTGATGATGGGGGGCCACTGACTCAATTGCATCCCATTCTGTCTTCCATTGTTTAATGTTCCAACTCTTGTCAACAGCAATCTTCAAGGCGTCAAAGGAGGGAGTAATTAGAGTAGTATCAGGAAAACTGTTCCAATGGGTAATCACTCTATTAGAGAAGTAGTGGTTATGGACTGTTATCTGCCATCATCCAGGACAACTTCTTACTATATCCCCTTGTGCTGGATGATTCATCAAACTAAAATGTATTTTGACAGGAGTCAGCATACACCACCCCAGCACCTAGTTGGTGGGGGCGCTTCGCGCCCCCCCCCAAATCCCCTCGCGCGCGTAAGTCCTTACGCACCATATTAGTTACGCGCCATTGTAGTTGTGTCCCTATGTCCCACCTGTATATATATATATATATATATATATATATATATATATATATATATATATATATATATATATATATATATATATATATATATGTTCTTAACTGCGTAAAACTTGCGAATATACAACATTATTTGCTGTCCCATTGTCTGTGCATATAAATAGATTGTCAGGTTTACCGACTCTTGAACACGCAACATATAATGGTCCATGGGAAAACAATCCGTATTCAGATCTATACCTCATGATTCTAATGATTGCCCTTGAGCTTTATTGATGGTGATTGCTAATCGACCATTCCCTGTGTCGCCATCGTCATTTTTATATCCCCCTGTGCCCTCCGGCGTCTCCTTTGTATTTTTGTCCCTGTGTCCCGGTCGTCATTTATATTCCCTGTGTCCCAGTCGTCATTTGTGTCCCGGTGTCCCAGTCTGTGATTTCTCTTTGAGTGTCCCGGGCGTCATTTATATTCCTTGTGTCCCGGTGTCCCGGTCGTCATTTATATCCACCTGTGCCCCCCGGCGTCCCCGTTGTAGTTGTGTCCCTGTGTCCTGGTCGTCATTTGTATCCCGGTGTCCCAGTCTGTATATACATTCGTTTTTTAGTTTTGTTTTTCTCCTTTTTTTTCCTTTTTAATTTTTTTTCTTTTTTAGTTTATTTAGATTTTTAGATTTTTTAGTTTTTTTATTAGTTTTTAGTTTTTTTTCTTTTTAGTTTTTTTGCAGTTTTTACCTTTTTTTAGTTTTTTTAGGTTTATTTTTGACTTAAGTCCTGGTCGTCATTTATACTCCCTTTGTCCTGGTCGTCATTTGTGTCCCGGTGCTTTGTTGATTGCTAATCGAACATTCCTTTGGTCCCGGTCGCTTTCTCTTTGAGTGTCGTCATTTATATTCCCTATATGCTGGTGCCCCGGTCGTCATTTGTGTCCCGATGTCCCGGTCTGTAATTTCGTCAGTTGAAAACATGACGTCAGTCGACACACAAACATGACGTCACCCGACAGACAGACCCACACACACACAGACAACTTATTTTTATTTATATAGATTGTTCCGAGTTTTCATCCGTCACGATGTCTAAGATTGAAAAGGATAAAGTTCAACTGGATGCAAAGTCAATTTATGTTTTTAACGACGTAAAACTTGTGAATATACAACATATCCCCCCTGTGCCCCCGGCGTCACCGTTGTAGTTGTGTCCCTGCGTCTCGGTCGTCATTTATATTCCCTCGGTCGTCATTTATATATATATATATATATATACTAGCTGTTGGGGTGGCGCTTCGCGCCACCCCAACACCTAGTTGGTGGGGGCGCTTCGCGCCCACCCCAAGCCCCCCCGCGCGCGTAAGTCGTTACGCGCCATAATAGTTACGCGCCATTGTAGTTGTGTCCCTATGTCCCACCTGTGAATATAGATATATATATATATATATATATATATATATATATATATATATATATATATATATATATATATATATATATATGGTTTTAACTACGTAAAACTTGCGAATATACAACATTCTTTGCTGTCCCATTGTCTTTGCATATAAATAGATTGTCAGGTTTACCGACTCTTGAACATGCAACATATAATGGTCCATGGGAAAACAATCTGTATTCAGATCTATACCTCATGATTCTAATGATTGCCCTTGAGCTTTGTTGATGGTGATTGCTAATCGACCATTCCCTGTCCCGGTGTCCCGGTCGTCATTTACATCCCCCTGTTTCCCCCGGTGTCCCCGTTGTAGTTGTGTCCCTGTGTCCCGGTCGTCATTTATATTCCCTGTGTCCCGGTCGTCATTTGTATCCCGGTGTCCCGGTCTGTATATACATTCGTTTTTTAGTTTTGTTTTTCTCCTTTATTTTTTTCCTTTTTTTTTCTTTTTTAGCTTATTTAGATTTTTAGATTTTTTAGTTTTTTTATTAGTTTTTAGTTTTTTTTTCTTTTTATTTTTTTTGTCCCGGTCGTCATTTATATCCCCCTGTTTCCCCCGGTGTCCCCGTTGTAGTTGTGTCCCTGTGTCCCGGTCGTCATTTATATTCCCTGTGTCCCGGTCGTCATTTGTATCCCGGTGTACCGGTCTGTATATACATTCGTTTTTTAGTTTTGTTTTTCTCCTTTATTTTTTTCCTTTTTTTTCTTTTTTAGTTTATTTAGATTTTTAGATATTTTAGTTTTTTTATTAGTTTTTAGTTTTTTTTTTCTTTTTAGTTTTTTTGTAGTTTTTAACTTCTTTTTAGTTTTGTTAATTTTTTTTTTTACTTATGTCCTGGTCGTCATTTATACTCCCTGTGTCCCGGTGCTTTGTTGATTGCTAATCGAACATTCCTTTTGTCCTGGTCGCTTTCTCTTTGAGTGTCGTCATTTATTTTTTCTTATTTAGTTCTTTTAGTTTTTACCTTTTTTAGTTTTTTTTAGTTTTTTAGATGAAAATTTTTTTTAGTTTTTTCCTTTTTTTCTTTTTAGTTTTTTATTGGTTTTTACCTTTATGTTAGCTTATTTTTCAGTTTTTTCCTTTTTTTTTAGTTTTTTTTTATTTTTTATTTTTTTTAGTTTTTTACCTTTTTTTAGTTTTTTTAGTTTTTTTAGTTTTTTTAGTTTTTTAGCTTTTTTACTTTTTTTATTAGTTTTTAGTTTTTTTGTAGTTTTTGCCTTTTTTTAGTTTTTTCAGTTTTTTTTTTAGTTTTTTATTGGTTTTTACCTTTATTTTAGCTTATTTTTCAGTTTTTTCCTTCACCTGATCCACGATCCACAGATCCACAGACAACTTATTTTTATATATATAGATAGTTTTTTTTTTTTACTTATGTCCTGGTCGTCATTTATACTCCCTGTGTCCCGGTGCTTTGTTGATTGCTAATCGAACATTCCTTTTGTCCTGGTCGCCTTCTCTTTGAGTTTCGTCATTTATTTTTTTCTTTTTTAGTTCTTTTAGTTTTTACCTTTTTTAGTTTTTTTTAGTTTTTTAGATGAAAATTTTTTTTAGTTTTTTCCTTTTTTTCTTTTTAGTTTTTTATTGGTTTTTACCTTTATTTTAGCTTATTTTTCAGTTTTTTCCTTTTTTTTATTTTTTTTTATTTTTTATTTTTTTTAGTTTTTTACCTTTTTTTAGTTTTTTTAGTTTTATTAGTTTTTTAGCTTTTTTACTTTTTTTATTAGTTTTTAGTTTTTTTTGTAGTTTTTGCCTTTTTTTAGTTTTTTCAGTTTTTTTTTAGTTTTTTATTGGTTTTTACCTTTATTTTAGCTTATTTTTCAGTTTTTTCCTTTTTTTTTAGTTTTTTTTAGTTTTTAGTTTTTTTCGTTTTTTACCTTTTTTTTAGTTTTTTTAGTTTTTTTAGTTTTTTAGCTTTTTTATTTTTTTTATTAGTTTTTAGTTTTTTTTGTAGTTTTTGCCTTTTTTTAGTTTTTTTAGTTTTTTAGCTTTTTTATTAGTTTTTAGTTTTTTTTGTAGTTTTTGCCTTTTTTTAGTTTTTCTAGTTTTTTAGCTTTTTTATTTTTTTTATTAGTTTTTAGTTTTTTTTGTAGTTTTTGCCTTTTTTAGTTTTTTCAGTTTTGACGTCACCTGATCCAGTTTTTTCAGGTGACGTCACCTGATCCATCCACAGACAGACAACTTATTTTTATATAGATAGAAGATAGAATATACATATATATATATATATATATATATATACATATATATATATATATATATATATATATATATATATATATATATATATATATATATATATATATATATATATATATATATATATATATATATATATATACTAGCTGTTGGGGTGGCGCTTCGCGCCACCCCAACACCTAGTTGGTGGGGGCGCTTCGCGCCCCCCCCCAAGCCCCCCCGCGCGCGTAAGTCGTTACGCGCCATAATAGTTACGCGCCATTGTAGTTGTGTCCCTATGTCCCACCTGTGAATATAGATAGATATATATATATGGTTTTAACTACGTAAAACTTGCGAATATACAACATTCTTTGCTGTCCCATTGTCTTTGCATATAAATAGATTGTCAGGCTTACCGACTCTTGAACATGCAACATATAATGGTCCATGGGAAAACAATCTGTATTCAGATCTATACCTCATGATTCTAATGATTGCCCTTGAGCTTTGTTGATGGTGATTGCTAATCGACCATTCCCTGTCCCGGTGTCCCGGTCGTCATTTACATCCCCCTGTTTCCCCCGGTGTCCCCGTTGTAGTTGTGTCCCTGTGTCCCGGTCGTCATTTATATTCCCTGTGTCCCGGTCGTCATTTGTATCCCGGTGTACCGGTCTGTATATACATTCGTTTTTTAGTTTTGTTTTTCTCCTTTATTTTTTTCCTTTTTTTTTCTTTTTTAGTTTATTTAGATTTTTAGATTTTTTAGTTTTGTCCTGGTCGTCATTTATACTCCCTGTGTCCCGGTGCTTTGTTGATTGCTAATCGAACATTCCTTTTGTCCTGGTCGCTTTCTCTTTGAGTGTCGTCATTTATTTTTTTCTTTTTTAGTTCTTTTAGTTTTTACCTTTTTTAGTTTTTTTTTAGTTTTTAGTTTTTTTAGTTTTTTACCTTTTTTTATTTTTTTTAGTTTTTTTAGTTTTTTAGCTTTTTTATTTTTTTTATTAGTTTTTAGTTTTTTTGTAGTTTTTGCCTTTTTTTTATTTTTTTTAGTTTTTTAGCTTTTTTATTAGTTTTTAGTCTTTTTTGTAGTTTTTGCCTTTTTTTAGTTTTTTTAGTTTTTTAGCTTTTTTATTTTTTTTATTAGTTTTTAGTTTTTTTTGTAGTTTTTGCCTTTTTTTTCTCTTTGAGTGTCGTCATTTATTAGTTTTTTCCTTTTTTTTTTTAGTTTTTTATTGGTTTTTACCTTTATTTTAGCTTATTTTTCAGTTTTAGTTTTTACCTTTTTTAGTTTTTTTTTAGTTTTTAGTTTTTTTAGTTTTTTACCTTTTTTTAGTTTTTTTAGTTTTTTTAGTTTTTTAGCTTTTTTATTTTTTTTATTAGTTTTTAGTTTTTTTGTAGTTTTTGCCTTTTTTTTATTTTTTTTAGTTTTTTAGCTTTTTTATTAGTTTTTAGTTTTTTTTGTAGTTTTTGCCTTTTTTTAGTTTTTTTAGTTTTTTAGCTTTTTTATTTTTTTTATTAGTTTTTAGTTTTTTTTGTAGTTTTTGCCTTTTTTTTCTCTTTGAGTGTCGTCATTTATTAGTTTTTTCCTTTTTTTTTAGTTTTTTATTGGTTTTTACCTTTATTTTAGCTTATTTTTCAGTTTTTTCCTTTTTTTTAGTTTTTTTTTATTTTTTATTTTTTTTAGTTTTTTACCTTTTTTTAGTTTTTTTAGTTTTTTTAGTTTTTTAGCTTTTTTACTTTTTTTTATTAGTTTTTAGTTTTTTTTTGTAGTTTTTGCCTTTTTAGTTTTTTATTGGTTTTTACCTTTATAGTTTTTTTAGTTTTTTAGCTTTTTTATTTTTTTTATTAGTTTTTAGTTTTTTTTGTAGTTTTTGCCTTTTTTAGTTTTTTCAGTTTTGACGTCACCTGATCCAGTTTTTTCAGGTGACGTCACCTGACACATCCATCCACACATCCACAGACAGACAGACAACTTATTTTTATATATATAGATATAAATATATATATATCTATATTCACAGGTGGGACATAGGGACACAACTACAATGGCGCGTGACTAATATGGCGCGTAACGACTTACGCGTGCGTGGGGGCTTAGGGGGGGTGCGAAGCGCCCCCACCAACTAGTTCTTGGGGTGGCGCTTCGTGCAACCCCAACAGCTAGTATACTATAAAGATTTCATATGCGGACAAACACAAAAACTACATCTACTCAAGCTAAAATCATCCAATGGAATGTACCTGAATGCCAAGCAAATATACACACATTGCTATTGTAATACAGCAACACAATTTCTTTTTTTACCTTCCTGAGGCGCAACACATTCCCATTGTTTCTCCATTAAATTTCAAGGCCTTGCAGTAGGGACAAATTTTAGACATAGTCCAGATTTGAAAACATGTACTCAAGCTATAATCATCTACTGGGCAGTACCTGAATGCCATGCGATAATTTTGACCTTGCTCTTGTGATTCCTCGGCCCGCTTTCTTTTTGCATTATCTCTTTGAACCGCAAGCCTGTTTTCACGTTGTTCTTGTGATTCCTCGCCATGATTTGTTTTGTTAATTTCTCTTTGAGCCTCAAGCCTGTTTTCACGTTGTTCTTATGATTCCTCGGTACGTTTTCTTTTCTTTCTTTCTCTTTTAGCCGCAAGCCTTTTGGCATTAGCTCTTTGAGCCGCTTCCTCGGCTGTTTCTTCTGCCATTGCAGGATTTATACTGATATTTACCTGTGTATCGCCCCCTTATATACTTATAATGACGTCATATACAAAGCCTTATATACTTATAATGATGTCATATGTGGAAAAATGGAAAAACATAAAAACTACATCTACTCAAACTAAAATCACCGACTGAGCTGTACCTGAATGCCAAGCGAATATAAACGCATTGGTTTTGTAATACAGGGATACACTTTCTTTTTACCTTCTCTATCAGCTGCAAGCCTGGTTTCGCGTGCTCTGGTAGTTCCTCGACACGCCTTCTTTTTTCACTTTCTCTATCAAGTCCAAGTCTGGTTAAAAAAAAAAAGAAAAACTAAATAAAGAAGAAAAAACTAAAAAATAATACAAATAAAAAAAGAAGAAACTAAAAAAAACAAAACAAAAGCTAATATAACAGAAAAACTGAAAAAATATCAAAAATCTAAAAGAAAAAAATCATGCCGAGGAATCACAAGAACAACGTGAAAACAGGTTTGCGATTCAAAGAGATAATGCAAAAAGAAAGCGCGCCGAGGAATCACAAGAGCAAGGTCAAAATTATCGCCTGATATTCAGGTACTGCCCAGTCGATGATTATAGCTTGAGTAGATGTTTTCAAATCGGGACTATGTCTAAAATTTGTCCCTATTGTAAGGCCTTGAAATTTAATGGAGAAACAATGGAAATGTGTTTTGCCTCAGGAAGGTAAAAAAAGAAAGTATGTCGCTGTATTACAAAAGCAATGCGTATATATTCGTTTGGCATTCAGGTACAGCCCAGTTGATTATTTTAGCTAGAGTAGATTCAACTGACACCTCACATGTTGCTGGGGCGTGTAGCGCGTCAGAAACTCGTGGAAGGGGTGTTGCATGGGTTCTGGGGGGAGGGGACTAAAAAATAAAATATGTGTATATTTTTCAGTTGAATGTTAGAGTTTTCTCCCGGATCCAAACTTTTATTAGCTTTAACTCCTAAAGTGATCATATCTGTAACTTTGTGCTATATTTCAATAGGAAAAACAAAATTTCAAAATATTTTTTATATTTTAGGTTTCAGTTCAGGATCGATAAATCTATTACGTAAATTGCAAAAATATTTATGGTGTTTGAGCAATAATTCTAATTTTTTAATTCCAACAAGAGAAATACTGGAAAATTTAACACTTACTTTAGTTTTTTGTTAGCGTCTTGCTACTCGACACGTGGCTAATAACTCGTCTTGTGTGTCACCAATATTAAGTAAAAAACATTATGCGTACAAAATGTTTAGAATCAGTCATAGATACAGAAAAGTCGCATAGAGGCATAATTGGAAAAAAAGTGCACAATAGTTATGCTAAGAGGAAAATCAATTTTGACGAGACAACATCAAATGAAGAGTTCATAAGAGTAGCACTGAGTTACATGTTCCCCGCTCCTCAGTGCGCCTTTAAGCACCCCTGTCGTGATTGCGCCGACGATTTTCAGTCAGTTGTAGAATTCGCCAAAGGGTTTTACGATCGATTACGAGTCGTCAAATTCAACACGGAAGTTGATGGAAGCAACGGAACAACAAGAGCAACGTCAAAATCATCGCCTGAAATTCAGGTACTGCCCAGTCGATGAGAGAATCTGCTGTTTTGGACGCCTTTACCACTCGACCACGACCGCTTTCCCAGTCGATGATTATAGCTTGAGTAGATGTGTTTAAATCGGGACTATGTCTAAAATTTGTCCCTATTGCAAGGCCTTGAAATCTAATGGAGAAGGAATGGGAACGCCTCAGGAAGCAAAGCTGAGCTGAGCCAAGCTGAGGAAGAGAAACTGCTGCCTTCTCATATAAATAAAAAAACTAGTTTTTTTAACTGGAAGTAAGGAGCGACATTAAAACTTAAAACGAACAGAAAATACTCCCTATGTGAAATGGGTTGTCCCCTTCCGCAACCCCTCGCTCTTTACGTTAAAGTTTTTAATTGTTTTACAACGTGGAATTGTGGCAAAGAGTCAAACTTTAGCGTAAAGAGCGAGGGATTGCGGAGGGGACAACCCATTTCACATACGAAGTAATTTCTGTTCGTTTTAAGTTTTAATGTCGCTATATATCTATATATATATATATATATATATATATATATATATATATATATATATATATATATATATATATATATATATATATATATATATATATATATATCTATATATATAAAAATAAGTTGTCTGTGGATGGATGTGTGGATGGATGTGTGGATGGATGTGTCAGGTGACGTCACCTGAAAAAACTGGATTAGGTGACGTCAAAACTGAAAAAACTAAAAAAAGGCAAAAACTACAAAAAAAACTAAAAACTAATAAAAAAAATAAAAAAGCTAAAAAACTAAAAAAACTATAAAGGTAAAAACCAATAAAAAACTAAAAAAAAAACTGAAAAAACTAAAAAAAGGCAAAAACTACAAAAAAAAACTAAAAACTAATAAAAAAAGTAAAAAAGCTAAAAAACTAAAAAAACTAAAAAAACTAAAAAAAGGTAAAAAACTAAAAAAAATAAAAAATAAAAAAAAACTAAAAAAAAGGAAAAAACTGAAAAATAAGCTAAAATAGAGGTAAAAACCAATAAAAAACTAAAAAAAAAAGGAAAAAACTAATAAATGACGACACTCAAAGAGAAAGCGACCAGGACAAAAAACTAAAAAAAAAGGCAAAAACTACAAAAAAACTAAAAACTAATAAAAAAAATAAAAAAGCTAAAAAACTAAAAAAACTAAAAAAAGGTAAAAAACTAAAAAAACTAAAAACTAAAAAAAAACTAAAAAAGGTAAAAACTAAAAGAACTAAAAAAGAAAAAAATAAATGACGACACTCAAAGAGAAAGCGACCAGGACAAAAGGAATGTTCGATTAGCAATCAACAAAGCACCGGGACACAGGGAGTATAAATGACGACCAGGACACAAGTAAAAAAAAAAATTAACAAAACTAAAAAGAAGGTAAAAACTACAAAAAAACTAAAAAGAAAAAAAAACTAAAAACTAATAAAAAAACTAAAAAATCTAAAAATCTATATAAACTAAAAAAGAAAAAAAAAGGAAAAAAATAAAGGAGAAAAACAAAACTAAAAAACGAATGTATATACAGACCGGTACACCGGGATACAAATGACGACCGGGACACAGGGAATATAAATAACGACCGGGACACAGGGACACAACTACAACGGGGACACCGGGGGAAACAGGGGGATATAAATGACGACCGGGACAAAAAAACTAAAAAGAAATAAAAACTAAAAACTAATAAAAAAAACTAAAAAATCTAAAAATCTAAATAAGCTAAAAAAGAAAAAAAAAGGAAAAAAATAAAGGAGAAAAACAAAACTAAAAAACGAATGTATATACAGACCGGGACACCGGGATACAAATGATGACCGGGACCCGGGACACAGGGAATATAAATGACGACCGGGACACAGGGACACAACTACAACGGGGACACCGGGGGAAACAGGGGGATAACCTGACAATCTATTTATATGCAAAGACAATGGGACAGCAAAGAATGTTGTATATTCGCAAGTTTTACGTAGTTAAAACCATATATATATATATATATCTATATTCACAGGTGGGACATAGGGACACAACTACAATGGCGCGTAACTATTATGGCGCGTAACGACTTACGCGCGCGGGGGGGCTTGGGGGGGGCGCGAAGCGCCCCCACCAACTAGGTGTTGGGGTGGCGCGAAGCGCCACCCCAACAGCTAGTATATATATATATATATATATATATATATATATATATATATATATATATATATATATATATCTTCTATCTATATAAAAATAAGTTGTCTGTCTGTGGATGGATGGATGGATGTGTCAGGTGACGTCACCTGAAAAAACTGGATTAGGTGACGTCAAAACTGAAAAAACTAAAAAAAGGCAAAAACTACAAAAAAAACTAAAAACTAATAAAAAAAATAAAAAAGCTAAAAAACTAAAAAAACTATAAAGGTAAAAACCAATAAAAAACTAAAAAAAAAACTGAAAAAACTAAAAAAAGGCAAAAACTACAAAAAAAAACTAAAAACTAATAAAAAAAGTAAAAAAGCTAAAAAACTAAAAAAACTAAAAAAACTAAAAAAAGGTAAAAAACTAAAAAAAATAAAAAATAAAAAAAAACTAAAAAAAAGGAAAAAACTGAAAAATAAGCTAAAATAAAGGTAAAAACCAATAAAAAACTAAAAAAAAAAGGAAAAAACTAATAAATGACGACACTCAAAGAGAAAGCGACCAGGACAAAAGGAATGTTCGATTAGCAATCAACAAAGCACCGGGACACAGGGAGTATAAATGACGACCAGGACATAAGTAAAAAAAAAAAAACTATCTATATATATAAAAATAAGTTGTCTGTGGATCTGTGGATCGTGGATCAGGTGACGTCACCTGAAAAAACTGGATCAGGTGACGTCAAAACTGAAAAAACTAAAAAAAGGCAAAAACTACAAAAAAAACAAAAACAAATAAAAAAAATAAAAAAGCTAAAAAACTAAAAAAACTAAAAAAAAGGCAAAAACTACAAAAAAAACTAAAAACTAATAAAAAAGCTAAAAAACTAAAAAAACTAAAAAAAAGGCAAAAACTACAAAAAAACTAAAAACTAATAAAAAAAATAAAAAAGCTAAAAAACTAAAAAAACTAAAAAAACTAAAAAAAGGTAAAAAACTAAAAAAACTAAAAACTAAAAAAAAACTAAAAAAGGTAAAAACTAAAAGAACTAAAAAAGAAAAAAATAAATGACGACACTCAAAGAGAAAGCGACCAGGACAAAAGGAATGTTCGATTAGCAATCAACAAAGCACCGGGACACAGGGAGTATAAATGACGACCAGGACACAAGTAAAAAAAAAAATTAACAAAACTAAAAAGAAGGTAAAAACTACAAAAAAACTAAAAAGAAAAAAAAACTAAAAACTAATAAAAAAACTAAAAAATCTAAAAATCTAAATAAACTAAAAAAGAAAAAAAAAGGAAAAAAATAAAGGAGAAAAACAAAACTAAAAAACGAATGTATATACAGACCGGTACACCGGGATACAAATGACGACCGGGACACAGGGAATATAAATAACGACCGGGACACAGGGACACAACTACAACGGGGACACCGGGGGAAACAGGGGGATATAAATGACGACCGGGACAAAAAAACTAAAAAGAAATAAAAACTAAAAACTAATAAAAAAAACTAAAAAATCTAAAAATCTAAATAAGCTAAAAAAGAAAAAAAAAGGAAAAAAATAAAGGAGAAAAACAAAACTAAAAAACGAATGTATATACAGACCGGGACACCGGGATACAAATGATGACCGGGACCCGGGACACAGGGAATATAAATGACGACCGGGACACAGGGACACAACTACAACGGGGACACCGGGGGAAACAGGGGGATGTAAATGACGACCGGGACACCGGGACAGGGAATGGTCGATTAGCAATCACCATCAACAAAGCTCAAGGGCAATCATTAGAATCATGAGGTATAGATCTGAATACAGATTGTTTTCCCATGGACCATTATATGTTGCATGTTCAAGAGTCGGTAAACCTGACAATCTATTTATATGCAAAGACAATGGGACAGCAAAGAATGTTGTATATTCGCAAGTTTTACGTAGTTAAAACCATATATATATATATATCTATATTCACAGGTGGGACATAGGGACACAACTACAATGGCGCGTAACTATTATGGCGCGTAACGACTTACGCGCGCGGGGGGGCTTGGGGGGGGGGCGCGAAGCGCCCCCACCAACTAGGTGTTGGGGTGGCGCGAAGCGCCACCCCAACAGCTAGTATATATATATATATATATATATACAAATATATATATATATTTTAAATAGTCCCAAATATTTAAAAAACATATGCAAGGCCATATCCAGGGGAAAAGGGTAGGGGGTTTGAACTCCCCCCGCCTAAAATTTTTGTTAAACTTGTAAAAACATAACAAAAACGCAAGTAAACAATTTTTTTTAATTTTTGTGAACCCCCCCCCCCTCAAACACACAAAAAATAACCTTTGCCAAACAGAAATCCAGGATACAGCCAAATATATGTGGGCATGTGAGTTTTTACTTAATCTTTCCATGTAATCATATTTTATTTCCACTGGCCTTTTTATTTTAAAGAAAGATCAATTTTCTACACTTTTTAGACATTGCTTTTGTCTTTACTTGTATGAAGTTGCTTAAATCATTTACAAATTAATTAATGTGCCTAATGGTGCCATTACCAAATTTACTTCAAGAACAGAACAAAATGGTTCCATTAAGAGCTATGGTACTAAATTTCGAAAAATGATTTTATTATTATAATTTAGCTGGGATGAAAGTGAATATATGCTACCACTTGAAGCCCTATTCTTATTATCTTTCATAATTCAATATTTTCTCCTGGGAGAAGTTCCATTTTGATCTTTAAGGGGATAATAATAGTCACCAAAAGTTGAAAAACATGTCTCCAAAAAAACTGGCTAGTGAGAAAAATTGGTATTTGTAGGTAATTTAAGAATAGTAATTGTTATTTTTCTTAGTCTTGTTAGTGAAATTTTATTTAAAAAACAGGTTAAATTTGGGGTAAATTTGTAGCAAACCATACAACTGGCTTTCATATAAAGTGAATATACCACTTGATGCCTTTTTTATGCTCTTTATGAATATAACAATTGCTTCTACCTTAAATTCAGATTTAAGCACATTAATCCTAACCTTATTATAAATAATTTTAGCACTGAGAAAATGTAGTATTATTTTGTCAAAAACAGTGCAGAGAAAATGTAGTATTATTTTGTCAGAAACAGTGGATAACTAGTACTTTAAATGAAATTTTGTCATTTTTAAGAGCTTAAAAAGTGCTTAAATTTGAATTTATGGTAGAAGCAATTATTATATTTGTAAAGAACATAAAAAAGGTATCATCATCAAGTGGTATGTTTGCTTTATTGGTAAGTTAGTTATATGAACTGTTACAATTTTTTGAAAGTTTATTGTTTTTAAAAGCTAAAAGTGCTTAAATCTGAATTTAACAACTTACGGATTTGTAAGCAGTCTTTACGATATTTCTGTCATTATAAATTTTCCACAAATATATTAAAAATAAGAATGCTAAATTATCTTATAACTTCATCAGAAGCTGCTTTCAGATCCCAAAAAATTGTTCTGGCTTCCAGGGAATTGTTATGTCACTCGTAATTACCTTTCCATGTGTCATCCGGTATTTAAAAGAGGAATTAATGTGGAGTTCAAATATTGAGAAGACCTTTTTGTTTTAATAAGAATGTAAACATGTGGGAGGTTGTGAGAAAAGTAATACAATCTTTTCCCGTTAAATTCAAATAAGCTAGGAAAAAACAAGCCATATCCAGGAGGGCTAAAGGGTATGTACCCCCCATCCAAAACCTTTCTCTAACTTGTAAAAATGTAACAAAACGAATATAAACAAGTCTTTCATGCGTTTCATAGTTTTTGTTTATAAGGATTCCTCAATAAAATCTTTAATAACCCTTCCCCCTTGGAAATTTCCTGGATACCACCCTATGAAAGAGATTTAGAAATGTGAAAAATACCAGTTTTCAAATTTTAATGGGTGTGTAACATTTCTAAATCTTCTATATTGGTAAAACGCCAACAATTGGGAGAAGGGATTATTGAAACACAAATATTCAATCAACAAAGTCATAGTTTGCACCAAAAGCCCAAGAATTTTGATTCTGCCTTGGCCCAACACATGCACAATAACCCTCACCACTTCATTGTGTTTGAAAACACTTCCATTATTCAGAGGTCCTGACAAAATTCTCATTTTCTCAACTATTTGATTTTTTTCATTAATTATATATTTTCCTTTCCTGGTTTCTCACAAAACATTGAGCTTTAAATATTATAGGAATGTGTTGAAGCTTGTCTTAAGTTTAACATGGTTCTTTACTTTCCTTTGTGTTGCAATTAATATTTATTAAGGGCTTATTTTTGGTTTATTTTGATAATTTTAAATATATATTTATAAAACTAGGATATAAATTAAATAGAAAAAAACAAATGATTTAACTGAAAGTAAGGAGCAACATTAAAACTTAAAATGAAAAGAAATTACTCCATATATGAAAGGGCCTTTTCCTCCTCAACACTCCGATCTTTATGCTAAAGTTTTGTTTACTGTTTTAAAAAGTAAAGTTAACAGAAAGTGTCAAACTTTAGCATAAAAAGTGGGGCATTAAGGAACATTAAGGAGGAAAAACCCCTTTCATATACAGAGTCATTTCTGTATAAGCATCTATATTAAGCATCTCAGACATAAGATCTTTCTATATATCAAGTTTCATTAAGATCCTACCACCCATTTGCAAGATAAAGATACCTCAATTTTCACGTCTTCCAAGATATCCGGTTTCCCCATCCAACTCCACTCAATGTTCCTGGATCTGGTTGGGATTTAAAATAAGAGCTCTGAAGCACAAGATCCTTCTAAATATCAAACTTCATTAAGATCTGATCACCCAATTGTAAGTTACAAATACATCTTTCTAATTTTTTCAAATTAACCCCCCCCCCCAAACTCCCCAAAAGAAAGCATGTCTGTTACGGTTATGTCAATCATGTATTTAGGACTTGTGCTTATTTTTCCCACTAAATTTCTGTTTTGCCTCTCTTCAGGTTTCTAAGAATCATTATTGGGCCACCTTGAAGAAATTGACTTTCTCTATGCTGTTATGATTTACAAAATAAATGTTATTGACACGTCAAAAGCCATTTAAAGATAAGACATTTCAAACAGGAGATGTGTTTAAATGCCTACATTCCATTTTGAACTATACAATAAAAGGTAATAATTGTTTTTCAATGCCGGTGAACTAATTATGGAATATAGTAGCTTAAAAAACAGTGAAAAGTTGAATTTTTCCAAGGTAAGCAAGGATTTAAACTTTTAATAGTAATATAGGATCAAATTTGACCAAAATATAAGCTGTAATGCACAAAAAACTGCGTTATATAGAGGAGGGGAGAAGGGGTATAGTTAGGATCTCAAAATAAATTCCCGGGATATTCTTTAGCCTGTAGACACATACCTGAAAGTTTCAATTCTCTAGCCCAACAACTTTCCAAGATAGCAAGAAGTCAATGGACTAGAATTTTACCCACATATTTTTAAAGGTCATCAAAGATTAGGACCCTCTAGAGGGAGAGGGATTGGGGGGATTCCAACCCTGAAAGTTTCATTTTCCTAACCTAACCCTTTCTAAGATAGCCAAAAGTTACTACACTAGAATTTTACCAAAAGTTTTAATAAGAAAGGTAGATATCCCTCAATAGCCTAATTAGGCTACATCACAGAAATGTAATTTTTCAGGAGTTTTACATTTTAAAATTAAGGCCAAGGAATATAATAATTACCATACTTGAATCAAGCAAAAATGGAAATTTTTCTCACAAGATATTTTTGTTATAAAACAAGTGTTTTTAACTTTTGGCAAACAGGCTAGCCCATGGACTTTTTTACCATCTGGTTCCACATTAAAGGCTCAAAAAGGAGTTTACCTCAGAAATAACAATTGAATCATGGAAAAAAATAATGAAGTTCATCAATTGATGTCTTTGCTTTCATCTTAGCTACATTTTGTTTTAAACTGCAAATTTCTTCTTAGGCCTATCAAGTGAGCTTTTTTACTGAATACAAGTTTCTAACGCCTGTCTTTGAAAACTATCTGAAGAGTATTGCAAACAAAACTAAGCATTTTTCACCCTTTGCACAAGTATTTTGGAGTAAATGTTGCAAGGAGCAATTATGTTTTTAATTATTTTTCAAAAGTCATCTTTGAATTTTTGATATAAAATTTGCCTGCCGTTAAAATCAGGGCTTCTACCAATGTTGCCAACGCTTTGGAAAAAAAAAGTACCCCAAAACGCCCGAAAATTGTACCACTGATCAAAAAATTGTACCATGGAAAACTTTTTATTTGAGGACTATCACACCGTTCTACTACTTTACACCAGAAATGAACCGGGTCAGAGTCCGCGTATTTCTTGAGATCAGAGCAAAATGGCAGACGTTTCCATTCCTTGACAAGATTTTCTACATCACTTTCGTTTGCCAAATTTGGAAACTGGGCAAGTAGTGGGACAATGCTCAAGTTCCCGTGGTCGGGAGACATTGCTATCTTTGGGTCTAGTCTATCCAGGTTTTTAGTCGACGAGTACTTCGAACTGAAAAACCTTTTCCTTATTTCGTCACTCAGTTCTATCAAGTATTTTGTGCTCGTTGTCTTGAAAGCAGTTGCAGCTGATAACGAAATCTTTTCGTTGATGAAAAGGACCTCTACACGACTTCCACAATCTACTTCTTTCATATTTCAGAAAAGCCGTGGGTCCCTAAGCTTTATCAGAGATGCTTCTGTTCTCTCCACGTACGATGGCTTCAGAAAATGACTGACAATTGCTTTGTACAGCTCACTAACCCGATAGTAGAGAATGTGAATTTGTGTCTCCTCCGACTGGAATTGTCTGTTCAGGTCCGTAACAAACGGTAGCATGTATGCTAGGAAAGCAAAATAGGCTTTGAAGATCGGTGATAGCAATTTCTCCAGAATAGCCGTGGCTTTGGCTGGTTTGTTCCCTTCTTTAAAGCTTTCACTCCGAAAGAAAGGTATCAAGCATTCCCATTGCTCAACATAGCGTAGAACTACTGGGAGTCGGGAAAGCCACCTAGTTGTGACATTGTGCAGAATCCTATAATCGTCAAGCTCCATGAATTTCTGCATTTCGATGAACTCTCCAGCCCTTTTGGGGCTTCTGTCAATGTAATTATAGATGTCCTGACAGAATTCTTCGATGTCTGCAGGTAGCTTCTGATTTGCTGCACTAGCACACAAATGGATTGAATGGCATTTTCACCTGAGGACAAATAGGTTCAGTAAGTCAAGCGACAGCTTTGCTTGTACACCACCTTGTCCTCCCATCATGACAAATACATTGTCTGATGCAAAACCGATCAGATTCTGCTTTGGCACTGCAATGTCTTCAAACAGAAGGTTTGTTAACAATGCGTGTAGATCTTCAGCTGTTCACTGCTGTACTTCAATCAGCTTCAAGAATGAGTCTTTCACAACTTTCTTCCATCCACCACACTGATCTTCCTTCACTTTATCGACGTGACGAACTACAACCACTAGGCTTTTGGAATTACTCACATCAGTACTCTAGTCGATTATTACAGAAAAACAGTTTATTTTCATGAGGCGGCACAAGTCATCAAACGTAACTTCTCTGATTATCGAATTGATCACGTTTGTGGTTTTTGTGCGACCACACTAAACTCCCTTTGCAATTTCAGAGTCAGGAAAAGCCCTCTTCAAGGTTTCAAGAAGCTCCTTCATGATGTTGATTGGCAAGTTATGGCGCGCCACAAATCCGCTTAAAATTAATTCCGCCTGTCTGATTTTCTGGCTACTCAAAAGTCTGTCCTCGTTTGCTTCCAGAACATCCGTAGTAAACTGGTCTATGGAGACTGCACCAAGAGTCGAAGACACTTTTTTCAAATGTGTAGGGTTGCTCAAATGGCGCCTAATATGGAAGCTACTGCCTGACAAGTCAATGTTGCACAAAATGCAGCGCTGCTTTCCTGTGGGGCCTTTACCGATGTAACGTTTACCCTCGGGGTCAATATTCCAGTTAGATTTCAATGTTCTCTTGTCTAATTTCTTACTTCTGGCACCCTTCTTCGCTACAGAAGCTGTTCGATGTTGAGCTTCTGCAACCGATTCTTAAGCAACTGAAGGTTCTTTGTCTTGGGAAGTGCTGCCGAGACTATCAACAACAGCTTCTTCAGTTGAGGTCTCTGGGTGACCTTCTGTTTCTCTTTCTATGTCAGGACTTACAGACTGCCTCACCTCTGAATCTGCAAACACCCTCCTCATAGCCAAATGAGAAGATTGGTCTCTAATGTTTGTCGAAATATCTGAACTTTCGTGTTCTTCATTGGTATCACTATTGTTGATCAATATGCTTTTTCTTATTTCCGACCGTTTCTGGAATTCTGTTCTTTGAGCTTTCAGTTTCTTGTCTGTTTGCAAGAGGGCTGAGAAATAGGGTCTGTAGAAATGAGAGGCTGATCCTTACTGACATTTGCCGTTTTGGTCTGAGATGCATGTCTCCCAACAGGCTTGAAAAAGCGGTCAATAGATGGCTGTTCTTTGCTCATCTGAAACAAAACAAAAAAAAAAATCCAAAGAATATTTCACAGACACTTATTTCCATTATACTCAGTACGTTCAGTCAGGAATTAAGCCAAACAGGCTGACTTCTGTCAAACCTTAGTAATGAAAACAAAGATACCACCGTTGACCCTATACTGATTGTTATGACTTATGCATATGGCTATTCAGGTCCAATTTTACAATTTAATTAATTCCTCACACAAAAACTGAAACAATGGAGTTAATCTAACCTAAATAACATTGGTCATGTTTCAAGGTGGCATTTCAATTGAAAATAGCAAGAGAATTCTTCTTGGGATGAATTTTCGTGAGGGGGGGGGTCACAAACTCCTGATTTGGGGAACGCCTATGTCAAATGCTGGGTATATCTATCGTTTGATATACTCTATGCCTAACGCTGGATAGTGGATACACTATGCCAAATGTTGGATTCTGGGACCCAATAAAATATTGATGATTTGAGTGAAGCTCAGGAATCAACCAATCATAATTCATCTGTAGTGAGGTAGGTTAGGGTTAGGGTACCAACAACTATCCAGCGTTTGGCATAGGGTTTCCAGCTTTAGGCATAGGCTATGCCAAACGCTAGATATACCCAGAGTTTGGCATAGGGTATCCAAAAACCAGGGGTTTGTGGTTGACTGGAATACTCCCAAAACAGAATTCAATTGGTGCTATCTAAAAAAAAAATATCAAGAGCAACAATGTTCTTTTATTACCACGTAAGCGTAATTCCTTCAATGTATCCTAAGGAATTTAGTTGGCCTACAGAGTCAAAGGGTTCCACATTTTTAATCAACCCTTTGATATTGTTGTTTTATAACAGTAGACTCCCCAATACCAAAGAGAGGGTAAAATATCTTTTATAATCACACCCAACGCAAAAATAACACAACTCTTCAGCTTAGTGAATATAAAAGGGTCAAGGTTTTCATACTACACCCAACAAGTTCACAGGCAGAAAAAAAATAAATTAACCAAATCTTGCTTCAGCCCGAGTGGACTACAAATCATATTTGAGACTTTGAGAGTGCAAATGAATACCTCAGATGAATTAGAACTGACCCCTGGTTTTGACCCTTAGTTTCCCCGCAAAAATCCTGATTAGCCTAGCCTAGGTACTATTTCTACTGCTATGTTAGATATATGGTATGGCCCCTTCCACAGAATCTCCACCAAAAAGCTATGTGATGACTGATTGAACTTACAGGATAGGATCCAACCTCGAACATACATAACCAAGCGGGGCTTCATAAGTGTTAGAAGGAAATTTTTTCATTGTCAAGAAACAAAATCTAGAGACATAGGAATCACTTGGACTACAAAAAAATGTGCCTATGTCAAGGCTTTGTGCTTTGCATTCGATTTTTTGTAACCTATCCAGTCATACACAAACTCTCGTTTTTGAGCGTTGCTTGTACCCCAACAATATTGAGGCACCGCAATGACAATGTTGCACTCATATTCATAATGTTGGGGCACCATGTCATGTTTTAAGAGAATGGTACAATCTGACACACAAAGAATGTGATTAAAGGCTCTTTTCCTATTTCAAAAGTTTTAGTTTTCGAGGGTAATAGCTACATATGTTGAAAAAATGAAGATATTAGACTATTTTATGATTTCAAATGGTGAAGAATGTGATTAAAGGCTCTTTTCCTATGTCAAAAGTTTTAGTTTTCGAGGGTAATAGCTACGTATGTTGAAAAAATGAAGATATTAGACTATTTTATGATTGCACATGGTACAGAATGTGATTAAAGGTTCTTTTTCCTATGTCAAAAGTTTTAGTTTTCGAGGGTAATAACTAAGTATGTTGAAAAAATGAAGATATTAGACTATTTTATGATTGCAAATGGTAAAAAATATGATTAAAGGCTCTTTTCCTATTTCAAAAGTTTTAGTTTTTGAGGGTAATAGCTAGATCTTTGAAAAAAATGACGATATTAGACTATTTTATGATTGCACATGGTAAAGAATGTGATTAAAGGCTCTTTTCCTATTTCAAAAGTTTTAGTTTTCGAGGGTAATAGCTACGTAAGTTGAAAAAATGAAGATATTAGACTATTTTATGATTGCAAATGGTAAAGAATGTGATTAAAGGCTCTTTTCCTATGTCAAAAGTTTTAGTTTTCGAGGGTAATAGCTACGTATGTTGAAAAAATGAAGATATTAGACTATTTTATGATTGCAAATGGTAAAGAATATGATTAAAGGCTCTTTTCCTATTTCAAAAGTTTTGGTTTTCGAGGGTAATAGCTTTGTCTGTGAAAAAATGAAGATATTAGACTATTTTATGATTGCAAATGGTAAAGAATGTGATTAAAGGCTCTTTTCCTATTTCAAAAGTTTTAGTTTTCGAGGGTAATAGCTACGTATGTTGAAAAAATGAAGATATTAGACTATTTTATGATTGCAAATGGTAAAGAATGTGATTAAAGGCTCTTTTCCTATTTCAAAAGTTTTAGTTTTCGAGGGTAATAGCTTTGTCTGTGGAAAAAATGAAGATATCAGACAATTTTTTGATTGCAAATGGTAAAGAATGTGATTAAAGGCTCTTTTCCTATTTCAAAAGTTCTAGTTTTCGAGGGTAATAGCTATGTCTTTGGAAAAAATGAAGATAATAGACTATTTTATGATTGCAAATGGTAAAGAATGTGATTAAAGGCTCTTTTCCTATTTCAAAAGTTTTAGTTTTCGAGGGTAAGAGCTTTGTCTGTGGAAAAAATGAAGATATTAGACAATTTTATGATTGCACATGGTATAGAATGTGATTAAAGGCTCTTTTCCTATTTCAAAAGTTTTAGTTTTCGAGGGTAATAGCTACGTATGTTGAAAAAATGAAGATATTAGACTATTATATGATTGCAAATGGTAATGAATGTGATTAAAGGCTCTTTTCCTATGTCAAAAGTTTTAGTTTTCGAGGGTAATAGCTACGTATGTTGAAAAAATGAAGATATTAGACTATTTTATGATTGCAAATGGTAAAGAATGTGATTAAAGGCTCTTTTCCTATTTCAAAAGTCTTAGTTTTCGAGGGTAATAGCTACGTATGTTGAAAAAATGAAGATATTAGACTATTTTATGATTGCAAATGGTAAAGAATGTGATTAAAGGCTCTTTTCCTATTTCAAAAGTTTTAGTTTTCGAAGGTAATAGCTACGTATGTTGAAAAAATGAAGATATTAGACTATTTTATGATTGCAAATGGTAAAGAATGTTATTAAAGGCTCTTTTCCTATTTCAAAAGTTTTAGTTTTCGCGGGTAATAGCTACGTATGTTGAAAAAATGAAGATATTAGACTATTTTATGATTGCAAATGGTAAAGAATGTGATTAAAGGCTCTTTTCCTATGTCAAAAGTTTTAGTTTTCGAGGGTAATAGCTACGTATGTTGAAAAAATGAAGATATTAGACTATTTTATGATTGCAAATGGTAAAAAATGTTATTAAAGGTTCTTTTCCTATTTCAAAAGTTTTAGTTTTCGAGGTTAATAGCTTTGTCTGTGGAAAAAATGAAGATATTAGACAATTTTATGACTGCACATGGTAAAGAATGTGATTAAAGGCTCTTTTCCTATTTCAAAAGTTTTAGTTTTCGAGGGTAATAGCTACGTATGTTGAAAAAATTAAGATATTAGACTATTTTATAATTGCAAATGGTAAAGAATGTGATTAAAGGCTCTTTTCCTATTTCAAAAGTTTTAGTTTTCCAGGGTAATAGCTATGTCTGTTGAAAAAATGAAGATATTAGACTATTTTATGATTTCAAATGGTAAAGAATGTGATTAAAGGCTCTTTTCCTATTTCAAAAGTTTTAGTTTTCGAGGGTAATAGCTATATCTGTGAAAAAATGAAGATATTAGACAATTTTATGATTGCACATGGTAAAGAATGTGATTAAAGGCTCTTTTCCTATGTCAAAAGTTTTAGTTTTCGAGGGTAATAGCTACGTATGTTGGAAAGATGAAGATATTAGACTATTGTATGATTGCACCTGGTAAAGAATGTGATTAAAGGCTCTTTTCCTATTTCAAAAGTTTTAGTTTTCGAGGGTAATAGCTGCGTATGTTGAAAAAATGAAGATATTAGACTTTTTTATGATTGCAAATGGTAAAGAATGTGATTAAAGGCTCTTTTCCTATGTCAAAAGTTTTAGTTTTCGAGGGTAATAGCTACGTATGTTGAAAAAATGAAGATATTAGACTATTTTATGATTGCACATGGTATAGAATGTGATTAAAGGCTCTTTTTCCTATGTCAAAAGTTTTAGTTTTCGAGGGTAATAAAGACGTATGTTGAAAAAATGAAGATATTAGATTATTTTATGATTGCAAATGGTAAAGAATGTGATTATAGGCTCTTTTCTATGTCAAAAGTTTTAGTTTTCGAGGGTAATAGCTGAAAAAATGAAGATATTAAACTATTTTATGATTGCGAATGGTAAAGAATGTGATTAAAGGCTTTTTTCCTATTTCAAAAGTTTTAGTTTTCGAGGGTAATAGCTACGTATGTTGAAAAAATGAAGATATTAGACTATTTTATGATTGCAAATGGTAAAGAATGTGATTAAAGGCTCTTTTCCTATGTCAAAAGTTTTAGTTTTCGAGGGTAATAGCTACGTATGTTGAAAAAATGAAGATATTAGACTATTTTATGATTGCACATGGTAAAGAATGTGATTAAAGGCTCTTTTCCTATTTCAAAAGTTTTAGTTTTCGAGGGTAATAGCTACGTATGTTGAAAAAATGAAGATATTAGACTATTTTATGATTGCAAATGGTAAAGAATGTGATTAAAGGCTCTTTTCCTATTTCAAAAGTTTTAGTTTTCGAGGGTAATAGCTTTGTCTGTGGAAAAAATGAAGATATTAGACAATTTTTTGATTGCAAATGGTAACGAATGTGATTAAAGGCTCTTTTCCTATTTCAAAAGTTCTAGTTTTCGAGGGTAATAGCTATGTCTGTGGAAAAAATGAAGATATTAGACTATTTTATGATTGCAAATGGTAAAGAATGTGATTAAAGGCTCTTTTCCTATTTCAAAAGTTTTAGTTTTCGGGGGTAAGAGCTTTGTCTGTGGAAAAAATGAAGATATTAGACAATTTTATGATTGCACATGGTATAGAATGTGATTAAAGGCTCTTTTCCTATTTCAAAAGTTTTAGTTTTCGAGGGTAATAGCTACGTATGTTGAAAAAATGAAGATATTAGACTATTTTATGATTGCAAATGGTAAAGAATGTGATTAAAGGCTCTTTTCCTATTTCAAAAGTTTTAGTTTTCGAGGGTAATAGCTACGTATGTTGAAAAAATGAAGATATTAGACTATTTTATGATTGCAAATGGTAAAGAATGTGATTAAAGGTTCTTTTCCTATGTCAAAAGTTTTAGTTTTCGAGGGTAATAGCTACGTATGTTGAAAAAATGAAGATATTAGAATATTTTATGATTGCACATGGTAAAGAATCTGATTAAAGGCTCTTTTCCTATTTCAAAAGTTTTAGTTTTCGAGGGTAATAGGTACGTATGTTGAAAAAATGAAGATATTAGACTATTTTATGATTGCAAATGGTAAAGAATGTGATTAAAGGCTCTTTTCCTTTGTCAAAAGTTTTAGTTTTTGAGGGTAATAGCTACGTATGTTGGAAAGATGAAGATATTAGACTATTGTATGATTGCACATGGTAAAGAATGTGATTAAAGGCTCTTTTCCTATTTCAAAAGTTTTAGTTTTCGAGGGTAATAGCTGCGTATGTTGAAAAAATGAAGATATTAGACTTTTTTATGATTGCAAATGGTAAAGAATGTGATTAAAGGCTCTTTTCCTATGTCAAAAGTTTTAGTTTTCGAGGGTAATAGCTACGTATGTTGAAAAAATGAAGATATTAGACTATTTTATGATTGCACATGGTATAGAATGTGATTAAAGGCTCTTTTTCCTATGTCAAAAGTTTTAGTTTTCGAGGGTAATAACTACGTATGTTGAAAAAATGAAGATATTAGACTATTTTATGATTGCAAATGGTAAAGAATGTGATTATAGGCTCTTTTCTATGTCAAAAGTTTTAGTTTTCGAAGGTAATAGCTACGTATGTTGAAAAAATGAAGATATTAAACTATTTTATGATTGCAAATGGTAAAGAATGTGATTAAAGGCTTTTTTCCTATTTCAAAAGTTTTAGTTTTCGAGGGTAATAGCTACATATGTTGAAAAAATGAAGATATTAGACTATTTTATGATTGCAAATGGTAAAGAATGTGATTAAAGGCTCTTTTCCTATTTCAAAAGCTTTAGTTTTCGAGGGTAATAGCTACGTATGTTGAAAAAATCAAGATATTAGACTATTTTATGATTGCAAATGGTAAAGAATGTGATTAAAGGCTCTTAACCTATGTCAAAAGTTTTAGTTTTCGAGGGTAATAGCTACGTATGTTGAAAAAATGAAGATATTAGACTATTTTATGATTGCACATGGTAAAGAATGTGATTAAAGGCTCTTTTCCTATTTCAAAAGTTTTAGTTTTCGAGGGTAATAGGTACGTATGTTGAAAAAATGAAGATAATAGACTATTTTATGATTGCAAATGGTAATGAATGTGATTAAAGGCTCTTTTCCTATGTCAAAAGTTTTAGTTTTCGAGGATAATAGCTACGTATGTTGGAAAAAATGAAGATATTAGACTATTTTATGATTGCACATGGTAAAGAATGTGATTAAAGGCTCTTTTCCTATTTCAAAAGTTTTAGTTTTCGAGGGTAATAGCTACGTATGTTGAAAAAATGAAGATATTAGACTATTTTATGATTGCAAATGGTAAAGAATGTGATTAAAGGCTCTTTTCCTATGTCAAAAGTTTTAGTTTTCGAGGGTAATAGCTACGTTGGTTGAAAAAATGAAGATATTAGACTATTTTATGATTGCAAATGGTAAAGAATGTGATTAAAGGCTCTTTTCCTATGTCAAAAGTTTTAGTTTTCGAGGATAATAGCTACGTATGTTGAAAAAATGAAGATATTAGACTATTATATGATTGCAAATGGTAAAGAATGTGATTAAAGGCTCTTTTCCTATTTCAAAAGTTTTAGTTTTCGAGGGTAATAGCTATGTCTGTGGAAAAAATGAAGATATTAGACTATTTTATGATTGCAAATGGTAAAGAATGTGATTAAAGGCTCTTTTCCTATTTCAAAAGTTTTAGTTTTCGGGGGTAAGAGCTTTGTCTGTGGAAAAAATGAAGATATTAGACAATTTTATGATTGCACATGGTATAGAATGTGATTAAAGGCTCTTTTCCTATTTCAACAGTTTTAGTTTTCGAGGGTAATAGCTACGTATGTTGAAAAAATGAAGATATAAGACTATTTTATGATTGCAAATGGTAAAGAATGTGATTAAAGGCTCTTTTCCTATGTCAAAAGTTTTAGTTTTCGAGGGTAATAGCTACGTATGTTGAAAAAATGAAGATATTAGACTATTTTATGATTGCAAATGGTAAAGAATGTGATTAAAGGCTCTTTTCCTATTTCAAAAGTCTTAGTTTTCGAGGGTAATAGCTACGTATGTTGAAAAAATGAAGATATTAGACTATTTTATGATTGCAAATGGTAAAGAATGTGATTAAAGGCTCTTTTCCTATTTCAAAAGTTTTAGTTTTCGAGGGTAATATCTACGTATGTTGAAAAAATGAAGATTTTAGACTATTTTATGATTGCAAATGGTAAAGAATGTGATTAAAGGCTCTTTTCCTATGTCAAAAGTTTTAGTTTTCGGGGGTAAGAGCTTTGTCTGTGGAAAAAATGAAGATATTAGACAATTTTATGATTGCACATGGTATAGAATGTGATTAAAGGCTCTTTTCCTATTTCAAAAGTTTTAGATTTCGAGGGTAATAGCTACGTATGTTGAAAAAATGAAGATATTAGACTATTTTATGATTGCAAATGGTAAAGAATGTGATTAAAGGCTCTTTTCCTATGTCAAAAGTTTTAGTTTTCGAGGGTAATAGCTACGTATGTTGAAAAAATGAAGATATTAGACTATTTTTATGATTGCAAATGGTAAGGAATGTGATTAAAGGCTCTTTTCCTTTTTCAAAAGTCTTAGTTTTCGAGGGTAATAGCTACGTATGTTGAAAAAATTGAAGATATTAGACTATTTTATGATTGCAAATGGTAAAGAATGTCATTAAAGGCTCTTTTCCTATGTCAAAAGTTTTAGTTTTCGAGGTTAATAGCTACGTATGTTGAAAAAATGAAGATAATAGACTATTTTATGATTGCACATGGTAAAGAATCTGATTAAAGGCTCTTTTCCTATTTCAAAAGTTTTAGTTTTCGAGGGTAATATTTACGTATGTTGAAAAAATGAAGATATTAGACTATTTTATAATTGCAAATGGTAAAGACTGTGATTAAAGGCTCTTTTCCTATGTCAAAAGTTTTAGTTTTCTAGGGTAATAGCTACGTATGTTGGAAAAATGAAGATATTAGACTATTTTATGATTGCACATGGTAAAGAATGTGATTAAAGGCTCTTTTCCTATTTCAAAAGTTTTAGTTTTCGAGGGTAATAGCTACGTATGTTGAAAAAATGAAGATATTAGACTATTTTATGATTTCAAATGGTATAGAATGTGATTAAAGGCTCTTTTCCTATGTCAAAAGTTTTAGTTTTCGAGGGTAATAGCTACGTATGTTGAAAAAATGAAGATATTAGACTATTTTATGATTGCACATGGTATAGAATGTGATTAAAGGTTCTTTTTCCTATGTCAAAAGTTTTAGTTTTCGAGGGTAATAACTAAGTATGTTGAAAAAATGAAGATATTAGACTATTTTATGATTGCAAATGGTAAAAAATGTGATTAAAGGCTCTTTTCCTATTTCAAAAGTTTTAGTTTTCGAGGGTAATAGCTAGGTCTTTGAAAAAAATGAAGATATTAGACTATTTTATGATTGCACATGGTAAAGAATGTGATTAAAGGCTCTTTTCCTATTTCAAAAGTTTTAGTTTTCGAGGGTAATAGCTACGTAAGTTGAAAAAATGAAGATATTAGACTATTTTATGATTGCAAATGGTAAAGAATGTGATTAAAGGCTCTTTTCCTGTGTCAAAAGTTTTAGTTTTCGAGGGTAATAGCTACGTATGTTGAAAAAATGAAGATATTAGACTATTTTATGATTGCAAAAGAATATGATTAAAGGCTCTTTTCCTATTTCAAAAGTTTTAGTTTTCGAGGGTAATAGCTTTGTCTGTGAAAAAATGAAGATATTAGACTATTTTATGATTGCAAATGGTAAAGAATGTGATTAAAGGCTCTTTTCCTATTTCAAAAGTTTTAGTTTTCGAGGGTAATAGCTACGTATGTTGAAAAAATGAAGATATTAGACTATTTTATGATTGCAAATGGTAAAGAATGTGAGTAAAGGCTCTTTTCCTATGTCAAAAGTTTTAGTTTTCGAGGGTAATAGCTTTGTCTGTGGAAAAAATGAAGATATTAGACAATTTTTTGATTGCAAATGGTAAAGAATGTGATTAAAGGCTCTTTTCCTATTTCAAAAGTTCTAGTTTTCGAGGGTAATAGCTATGTCTGTGGAAAAAATGAAGATATTAGACTATTTTATGATTGCAAATGGTAAAGAATGTGATTAAAGGCTCTTTTCCTATTTCAAAAGTTTTAGTTTTCGGGGGTAAGAGCTTTGTCTGTGGAGAAAATGAAGATATTGGACAATTTTATGATTGCACATGGTATAGAATGTGATTAAAGGCTCTTTTCCTATTTCAAAAGTTTTAGTTTTCGAGGGTAATAGCTACGTATGTTGAAAAAATGAAGATATTAGACTATTTTATGATTGCAAATGGTAATGAATGTGATTAAAGGCTCTTTTCCTTTTTCAAAAGTCTTAGTTTTCGAGGGTAATAGCTACGTATGTTGAAAAAATGAAGATATTAGACTATTTTATGATTGCAAATGGTAAAGAATGTGATTAAAGGCTCTTTTCCTATTTCAAAAGTTTTAGTTTTCGAGGGTAATAGCTACGTATGTTGAAAAAATGAAGATATTAGACTATTTTATGATTGCAAATGGTAAAGAATGTGATTAAAGGCTCTTTTCCTATTTCAAAAGTTTTAGTTTTCGAGGGTAATAGCTGCGTATGTTGAAAAAATGAAGATATTAGACTTTTTTATGATTGCAAATGGTGAAGAATGTGATTAAAGGCTCTTTTCCTATGTCAAAAGTTTTAGTTTTCGAGGGTAATAGCTACGTATGTTGAAAAAATGCAGATATTAGACTATTTTATGATTGCACATGGTATAGAATGTGATTAAAGGCTCTTTTTCCTATGTCAAAAGTTTTAGTTTTCGAGGGTAATAACTACGTATGTTGAAAAAATGAAGATATTAGACTATTTTATGATTGCAAATGGTAAAGAATGTGATTATAGGCTCTTTTCTATGTCAAAAGCTTTGGTTTTCGAGGGTTTTAGCTACGTATGTTGAAAAAATCAAGATATTAGACTATTTTATGATTGCAAATGGTAAAGAATGTGATTAAAGGCTCTTTTCCTATGTCAAAAGTTTTAGTTTTCGAGGGTAATAGCTACGTATGTTGAAAAAATGAAGATATTAGACTATTTTATGATTGCACATGGTAAAGAATGTGATTAAAGGCTCTTTTCCTATTTCAAAAGTTTTAGTTTTCGAGGGTAATAGGTACGTATGTTGAAAAAATGAAGATAATAGACTATTTTATGATTGCAAATGGTAAAGAATGTGATTAAAGGCTCTTTTCCTATGTCAAAAGTTTTAGTTTTCGAGGGTAATAGCTACGTATGTTGAAAAAATGAAGATATTAGACTATTTTATGATTGCAAATGGTAAAGAATGTGATTAAAGGCTCTTTTCCTATGTCAAAAGTTTTAGTTTTCGAGGGTAATAGCTACGTATGTTGAAAAAATGAAGATATTAGACTATTTTATGATTGCAAATGGTAAAGAATGTGATTAAAGGCTCTTTTCCTATGTCAAAAGTTTTAGTTTTCTAGGGTAATAGCTACGTATGTTGAAAAAATGAAGATATTAGACTATTTTATGATTGCAAATGGTAAAGAATATGATTAAAGGCTCTTTTCCTATTTCAAAAGTTTTAGTTTTCGAGGGTAATAGCATTGTTTGTGAAAAAATGAAGATATTAGACTATTTTATGATTGCAAATGGTAAAGAATGTGATTAAAGGCTCTTTTCCTATTTCAAAAGTTTTAGTTTTCGAGGGTAATAGCTACGTATGTTGAAAAAATGAAGATATTAGACTATTTTATGAATGCAAATGATAAAGAATGTGATTAAAGGCTCTTTTCCTATTTCAAAAGTTTTAGTTTTCGAGGGTAATAGCTTTGTCTCTGGAAAAAATGAAGATATTAGACAATTTTATGATTGCAAATGGTAAAGAATGTGATTAAAGGCTCTTTTCCTATTTCAAAAGTTTTAGTTTTCGAGGGTAATAGCTATGTCTGTGGAAAAAATGAAGATATTAGACTATTTTATGATTGCAAATGGTAAAGAATGTGATTAAAGGCTCTTTTCCTATTTCAAAAGTTTTAGTTTTTGGGGGTAAGAGCTTTGTCTGTGGAAAAAATGAAGATATTAGACAATTTTATGATTGCACATGGTATAGAATGTGGTTAAAGGCTCTTTTCCTATTTCAACAGTTTTAGTTTTTGAGGGTAATAGCTACGTATGTTGAAAAAATGAAGATATTAGACTATTTTATGATTGCAAATGGTAAAGAATGTGATTAAAGGCTCTTTTCCTATGTCAAAAGTTTTAGTTTTCGAGGGTAATAGCTACGTAAGTTGAAAAAATGAAGATATTAGACTATTTTATGATTGCAAATGGTAAAATATGTGATTAAAGGCTCTTTTCCTATTTCAAAAGTTTTAGTTTTCGAGGGTAATATCTACGTATGTTGAAAAAATGAAGATATTAGACTATTTTATGATTGCAAATGGTAAAGAATGTGATTAAAGGCTCTTTTTCTATGTCAAAAGTTTTAGTTTTCGAGGGTAATAGCTACGTATGTTGAAAAAATGAAGATATTAGACTATTTTATGATTGCAAATGGTAAAGAATGTGATTATAGGCTCTTTTCTATGTCAAAAGTTTTAGTTTTCGAGGGTAATAGCTGAAAAAATGAAGATATTAAACTATTTTATGATTGCGAATGGTAAAGAATGTGATTTAAGGCTTTTTTCCTATTTCAAAAGTTTTAGTTTTCGAGGGTAATAGCTACGTATGTTGAAAAAATGAAGATATTAGACTATTTTATGATTGCAAATGGTAAAGAATGAGATTAAAGGCTCTTTTCCTATGTCAAAAGTTTTAGTTTTCGAGGGTAATAGCTACGTATGTTGAAAAAATGAAGATATTAGACTATTTTATGATTGCACATGGTAAAGAATGTGATTAAAGGCTCTTTTCCTATTTCAAAAGTTTTAGTTTTCGAGGGTAATAGCTACGTATGTTGAAAAAATGAAGATATTAGACTATTTTATGATTGCAAATGGTAAAGAATGTGATTAAAGGCTCTTTTCCTATTTCAAAAGTTTTAGTTTTCGAGGGTAATAGCTTTGTCTGTGGAAAAAATGAAGATATTAGACAATTTTTTGATTGCAAATGGTAACGAATGTGATTAAAGGCTTTTTTCCTATTTCAAAAGTTCTAGTTTTCGAGGGTAATAGCTATGTCTGTGGAAAAAATGAAGATATTAGACTATTTTATGATTGCAAATGGTAAAGAATGTGATTAAAGGCTCTTTTCCTATTTCAAAAGTTTTAGTTTTCGGGGGTAAGAGCTTTGTCTGTGGAAAAAATGAAGATATTAGACAATTTTATGATTGCACATGGTATAGAGTGTGATTAAAGGCTCTTTTTCTATTTCAAAAGTTTTAGTTTTCGAGGGTAATAGCTACGTATGTTGAAAAAATGAAGATATTAGACTATTTTATGATTGCAAATGGTAAAGAATGTGATTAAAGGCTCTTTTCCTATTTCAAAAGTTTTAGTTTTCGAGGGTAATAGGTACGTATGTTGAAAAAATGAAGATAATAGACTATTTTATGATTGCAAATGGTAAAGAATGTGATTAAAGGCTCTTTTCCTATGTCAAAAGTTTTAGTTTTCGAGGGTAATAGCTACGTATGTTGAAAAAATGAAGATATTAGACTATTTTATGATTGCAAATGGTAAAGAATGTGATTAAAGGCTCTTTTCCTAT
Source organism: Artemia franciscana (assembly GCF_032884065.1). Taxonomy (NCBI): domain Eukaryota; kingdom Metazoa; phylum Arthropoda; class Branchiopoda; order Anostraca; family Artemiidae; genus Artemia; species Artemia franciscana. Next base: position 14,921,583 of record NC_088873.1, on the reverse strand, counting down.
GTCAAAAGTTTTAGTTTTCGAGGGTAATAGCTACGTATGTTGAAAAAATGAAGATATTAGACTATTTTATGATTGCAAATGGTAAAGAATGTGATTAAAGGCTCTTTTCCTATGTCAAAAGTTTTAGTTTTCTAGGGTAATAGCTACGTATGTTGAAAAAATGAAGATATTAGACTATTTTATGATTGCAAATGGTAAAGAATATGATTAAAGGCTCTTTTCCTATTTCAAAAGTTTTAGTTTTCGAGGGTAATAGCATTGTTTGTGAAAAAATGAAGATATTAGACTATTTTATGATTGCAAATGGTAAAGAATGTGATTAAAGGCTCTTTTCCTATTTCAAAAGTTTTAGTTTTCGAGGGTAATAGCTACGTATGTTGAAAAAATGAAGATATTAGACTATTTTATGAATGCAAATGATAAAGAATGTGATTAAAGGCTCTTTTCCTATTTCAAAAGTTTTAGTTTTCGAGGGTAATAGCTTTTTCTGTGGAAAAAATGAAGATATTAGACAATTTTATGATTGCAAATGGTAAAGAATGTGATTAAAGGCTCTTTTCCTATTTCAAAAGTTTTAGTTTTCGAGGGTAATAGCTATGTCTGTGGAAAAAATGAAGATATTAGACTATTTTATGATTGCAAATGGTAAAGAATGTGATTAAAGGCTCTTTTCCTATTTCAAAAGTTTTAGTTTTTGGGGGTAAGAGCTTTGTCTGTGGAAAAAATGAAGATATTAGACAATTTTATGATTGCACATGGTATAGAATGTGAT
>NC_088873.1:14879090-14920711 GCF_032884065.1 Artemia franciscana | reverse complement strand
CCCAACTCCCCCAAAGAGAGTGAATCCAGTATGGTTTACGTCAATCACGTGTCAAGGACATTTGCTTATTCTATCTACCAAGCTTCATCCCGATTCCTTCACTCCAAGTATTTTCCAAGATTTCCCCCTCCAACTACCCCCAATGTCAAAAAGATCTGGTCGGGATTTGAAAGAAGAGCTCTGAGGCATGAATTCCTTCTAAATATCAAATTTCATTAAGATCCGATCACCTATTCGTAAGATAAAAATACCCCAATTTTCACATTTTCCAAGAATTCCGGTTTCCCCCTCCAACTCCCTCCAATGTCACAAGATCTGGTCGGAATTTAAAATTAGAGCTTTAAAGCACAAATTCCTTCTAAATATCAAATTTCATTAATATCTAGTCACCCTTTCGTAAGTTACAAATACCTCAATTTTCAAAATTACCCCCCCCCCCCCAACTCCACCAAAGAGAGCAGATCTGGTCCAGTTGTGTCAGTCACGTATCTTAGACAGGTTTTTATTCTTCCCATCCAGTTTCATCCTGATCTATCCACTTTAAGTATTTTCTAAGATTTCTGCCCCCCCCCCCCAATGACGCTGGATCCAGTTGTATTTAAAATAAGAGATCTGAGTTACGAGGTCCATCTAAAAATGAAGTTTCATGAAGATCCGATCACTCCCTCGTAAGTTCAAATACGTCATTTTTTCAAATTTTTCAGAATTAACCAACCCCCTCCCCCATAGAGCGGATCCGTTCCAGTTATGTAAATCACGTATCTAAGACTTCTGCTTATTTTTCCCACTAGGTTTTATCCCGATCCGGAATCCGTCACCAGATCCAGTCAGGATTTAAAATAAGAGCTTTGAGACACGATATCCTTCTAAATATCAAATTTCATTGAGATCCGATCACCCGTTCGTAAGTTAAAAGTACCTCATTTTTTCTAATTTTTCAGAATTAACCCCCCCCCCCCCCCGAATACCCCAAAGAGAGCGGATCCGTTCGGTTATGTCAATCATGTATCTAGGACTTGTTCTTATTTTTCCCACCATGTTTCATCCCGATCCCTCCACTCTAAGTGTTTTCCAAGATTTTAGGTTTCCCCCTCCCAACTCCCCCCCCCCAAATGTCACCAGATCCAGTCAGGATTTAAAATAAGAGCTCTGAGGCACGATATCCTTCTAAATCAAATTTCATTGAGATCCGATCACCCGTTCGTAAGTTAAAAATGCCTCATTTTTTTCTAATTTTTCAGAATTACCCCCCCCCCCCCCGAACTACCCCAAAGAGAGCGGATCTGTTCCGGTTATGTCAATCATGTATCTAGGGCTTGTGCTTATTTTTCCACTAAGTTTCATCCCGATCCCTCCACTCTAAGTGTTTTCCAAGATTTTAGGTTTCCTCCTCCCAACTCCTCCTCAATGTCACCAAATCTGGTCGGGATTTAAAATAAGAGCTCTAAGACACCATAGCCTTCTAAATATCAAATCTCATTGAGATCCGATCACCCCTTCGTAAGTTAAAAATACCTCATTTTTTTCTAATTTTTCAGAATTACCCCCCCCCCCCCAACTACCCCAAAGAGAGCGAATCCGTTCCGGTTATGTCAACCATGAATCTACGACTTGTGTTTATTTTTCCCACCAAGTTTCGTCCCGATCCCTCCGCTCTAAGTGTTTTCAAAGATTTTAGGTTTCCGGACAGACAGATAGACAGACCGACAGAATTTGCAATTGCTATATGTCACTTGGTTAATACCAAGTGTCATAAAAAAAGAAAAGGGGAAATTACATAAAAAAAATATATACTAAAACAGAGATTTTCTGAAATTTTTCTGTTGGTTCTTTCATATTTATTATTTTCTTTTAGGCCGGCACGACATTTTCGTCAGTGTCACAACGCTGAATCGGTAAATCCGTTAACTAACAAGTTAAATTTGACAACACTTTTTGTTCATAAAAGTTCAAAGTTAACAGTCTTTTGATTCCAAAAAAGACAACTGTACCTTCAAAGGAAAGCAACACCTTATTAAGCATTTTGATACCAAATATTTTTAACTAATTTTTCTACACGATACTTTTTTTAGTTCTGCTCCCACTACTACCAAAAACAACATAACTGCACAGAGGTTTTTCTCAAAAATAATGGAACTCCTATTTTTTAAGATGGAAACATTTGCACAAGGTTTCATTTAACCAATTCAATCAGAATTAATTTTCACTGTCCTTGGTATTTCAAAGAAAGACGTTATAAAAGACAAATTAACAATCTTAAGTAGGTAAATAAAACATATGACCATACCATCAATATTAAGCATCATTTTCCACTGAGATGGTCTAACTGATTGGTGAAAACCAAACCATACTTCGCGACCACCACCAAGAGGATGATAATAACCATCCGGTGATGAAAAGAAACTTCTTCCGACTGGAGTGTATGTCATAGATGGAAGGTGACGCATCACAACGTCAAGAGCCTAGAAAACGAACATGAACAGATTAATAGTGATTAGCTAATTAAAAAGACCTAAACATTAAAAAGACTTTATAAAGAGGACAAAATACATTATTCTTGTCTTATCAACAAGCTCAGCAAACTTCCTTAAAGGAAGATGGAAAATACTAGTTTTTACAGCTTGATTTAGTCCTTTTACAAGATCAGCAACTTTCAAGAGCTTTTTCCTTTTACAACTCAGCCTTTTCAAGAGCTTTCCTCCAAAGCCCCCATAGAAAGATGAGTTCAATCTATTTGGCAATTGAACTGTTCAAACGGAACACACGATAAATGAAATAGCCAAAATACAGAAAGAATTTGTCTATTTAAGACAATACCCAGCACAAACTAAATGTAGAATATTCCAATCTGTATTTTTAACTTTCTTGATTAAAAAATAGTACAAATATATGTTAAATTGATAATATTTTCTGGAAACAATGAGAAAGTTTGACATAGGAAAAAAAAACTAATATATCTGGAAAAATTACTTTTTTAAATAAAAAGTAACCACTACAACTACTAACAAATTCACCACAGCACCAAGCCGCCCAAGGCCAACACAGCTGCGCAAGCTCCTCCTCCGTCCCAATCTATTCAAAGCCTCACTCTTTCCACCCTCCCAGGAAGTTCCCATTTCCTTTAAATCTTTATGTATGACATGCACCTATCCAGACGAGAAAGACCTGTTTTCTTTTATCCCTAGACGGTTGGCCAAAAAGGACAATCTTCGGTAATCTATCATCCTTCATCAGCAGAACGTGCCCTAGCCATCTCAACCTTACTTTCAGTATAGCCTTAGAAAGCGGGATGGAACAACCTTTTTTTGTATAGCTTACTGTTTGAAATACAGTCAGTCAGTCGGGAACTCACAACCAGTGTTGGGAAATACTTAAGTAAAAGTACTTAAGTAATTACTTAAATAAAAAATCTGAGTAATTGTACTCTACTTAAGTAAAAAATTTCTAAAGTACTTAATACTTACATATAAGAAAAAAATTGAAGTACTTAAGGGTACTTAAGTACTCAAGTACTTTCTTCATGGCACAGAAAAATTATACCGGCATGACGCAGGGTTATGCGACCAATTAAACTGCCTATATATTAGTGGATGACTGGATTTTAGTCATTGAGAACAGCGGCTCCTGGCCCGGCGCGAAATTTCAATAAAGGACTCTATCATGGCGGAACTATCATATATATTGAATGGAAAGTATTTTGTGATAAATGGGAAAATTCAGAAGGATGGTGCAATATCTGCCACGTGCAAAAACTGCCCAAACAAAATTCTGAAGGGTCAAATGCATGCAACAACGAATTTCCACAAACATCTCAAGGTGAGTTTGCCCATCCTTCTGTTTACCAGAAGTTTGCTGAGCTGAACTTAGAACAGTAAGAACAAAAGGAAATCAAGTAGCAAAGAGGCTAGTGAACTTGTAGGCTCACTTTCAGGGTCGTCTGAAGCTGAAGATAATGAAGGTAATACTGCCTGATTATAGCTCACCTTCTAAAAAAGTTACGGGAGATTTCTTTGCTGCAAGACCGTTGAAACTGACACAGTCAAAAGTGAATTCTTTGGTACTGGACTATATTATGGATGAGATGCGACCCCTGTACACTTTTGAGAAGCTGTCGTTCAAAAATCTGATAACAGGTCTTGCACCTTACGCAAAGGTCCCAGGAAGGAAAGCTTTAGCTATGCAAATTGAAGCTAAGTTTGTTGAAGTACAGAAAGATATGGTTCGTGATTTTGAAATCACCTACTATATGTCGTTGAAAACAGACATTTGATCTACCAATAACAAAAGCTACTTGGGAATAACTGCAACTCAACGAGGATTTGAAATGGAAATCTTATGCCCTTGCTTGTTCCCAGTTCAAGGGCTCACATACTTATGACAGAGTTGCTGAACAACTGAATGGCGTATTTGCTAGGTCCAAAATTGCAGCTAATAAAAAGGTAGGAGGGGTTTTCACCGATGACGCCTCTAAATTAGTAAGGCATTCAGGGAATATTCGATGGTTTTCGATGAAGATGTTCAAGTCAGTGATGAAGAAAATGAAGATGAAGCAGGCCAGAATGACTCATTCTCTTTTATAAACGTTTGTGAGATACTCGATTCTCATGACGACCCCGAGTATTCCCAACTTCCTCCGCACTTCAGGTGTTTCAGCCACATGCTTAACCTGCTTGCATCCACCAATGCTGATAAAGCCTACTGTGATATTGTATATAAGAGGCAGTGCCACGCCACTTTTTCGAAGTGTATTGCTCTCTGGGATGCCGCGAATAAGAGTTCAAAAGCTGCTGATGCAGTGAAAAAGGTATATGACAAACAGCTTATAAGACACGTGGTAACCAGGTGGAACTCGAAGTATGAAAGTGTCAAACGTTTGATGGATTGTCACAAAACTGGAAAGCTTGCTGACGTATGTGATGCTTTGCAAAAATCAAGGCTAACTTCTCGTGATGTTGAAATTCTTGAAGAACACATGAAAATTATGGGTCCAATAGCAGTGGAATTGGACATTCTTCATGGGGAGGAAACATGCTACTTCGGTGCTATTTATCATAGAATCAAATCGCTTGAAAGGAAGCTCAAAAAGTTAAAAGATTTGGCGAAAGTCAGCCAGCCTTTGGTACATGCTCTAATTGTGGGTCTCGAAAAAAGATTCCCCACGATCCTGGACGAGAGAGTTCTTCTTGCAAGAGACTATGTTATTGCCACGGCAAGTCATCCTTTCTTCAAATTAAAGTGGTTTCCTGATAACCAGAAGGATGTAACAGTTGAACTCTTTGTGGACGAAGCGAAAAAGGTCGATGACTTCAGAAGTACTTACGAGGCTGATAAAGGTAGCTTTTTGTCTGGAGATGAATACTTTGATCTTAGTGATGAAGAAACTACTATTGATAATTCTGGCAACCGTGACCGTGAAACCAATTCTGTGAGTGTGGAGATTTTATCTTATTTGAATGAGAGACGAAAGGAATTATCTGTGCTCAAAGTGTACCCAAGGGTAAAGAAAGTTTTCAGGACGTACAACTGTATCATTCCTTCGTCTGCACCAGTAGAACGACTTTTTCGGTAGGTGGTGGAATTTTACTCCAAAAAGTAACATGCTCGGAGATGGTGTGTTTGAAAAGCTTCTGCTGTTGAAAGGAGCAAGAAAGAAATTAAGTTATGATCATAATTTATGAGCTGTAATGAATGTTCTTTGCAAATTCTTTTCTTTTTATATCTTAATTGAAGTAAAACTAGATTTTTCGTGAAACCAGTTGATTTTTTTCATGAAAACTGTCAGTTTTTCTGAAAAGCGGTCGATCTTTCGTCAGAATCTTGCTTATCCTGTCTATTTGGAAAGGAAACAGATATTAAAGAAGTGTTTTGTGTGTTATTTACTGTAAGTAAAAAATTAGTACTTGAGTACTTAAGTACTGAAGTACTTTTCCAAAAGTACTTAAGTATATTTTTAAAGAAGTACTTAATACTTGTACTTAAGTAAAAGTTCCTCTGAGTACTTGGTACTTGTATTTAAGTAAAAAAAAGAAGTACTTGGCACAACACTGCTCACAACAATCCATAGGCAGTTTTTCTAGAAAACATCTAACAATCATCATCCGCTTTTCAGAGCGCCCATACTTCAGAGCCATATTTGACCACTGTCATCACTGTACCTTCCAATATCTTCCAAGCTTTTTTACTGTGAAAAAAAGCCTGAGCCTTGACTTTTCTACTTTTACATCTTCACTACTCCCACCGTCTTTACTAACAATGCAACCAAGGTAAGTGAAGGTGCCCGCCTGATCAATCTTTTCGTTACCAATCGTCACCTTTTCATCTTCATTTATTCCTAGCCTTAGTGACTTAGTCTTCTTAGCATTAATTTTCAAACCTATTCTAGCACCCTGAACTCGGGAAAACGCTAAAAGCTCATTCATTTTGCTCACACTTTCATCTAGGATGCTCAAACCATCAGCATAATCTAAGTCATGGAGTTTTTCCTCCCCCATTTGATTTCGTGGTCTCCCATTGCCTTTCCTGTGCTCCTTAAGACAAAATCCCTTAAAATGACCAATATAAAGGGGGATAGAACACAGCCCTGCTTAACTCCTGATTTAATAAAAACCAGATGCTAACCTCATTTCCTACCTCAACCGCAGCAGCATTATCCTCTTACATAGCACTAATCACTTTAATGTATTTGTCTGGTATACTATGTAAGGATAAGACCTTTGCTAAAGCTCTTCTATCAACAGAATCGAACGCTTGCTCATAATCTATAAAATTGAGGACCAATGGTGTTTGACAACAAAGGCACATCTGAATTATTAACCTAAGAGTGGAAATTTGGTCGACACATCCTATACCTTTTCTAAAACCCCACTGTTCTTCTCTTAAAACTTTGTCTACAGCATCTCTCAGTCTAAACAGTATCATATTACTAAGTAATTTGCTACCTACAGAGACCAGGCCAATGCCTCGATAATTACGACACTCACTATAATACACCTTTCTTATATTTATGTTTTTCTAAAATCGATAGGCACTTCCCCTTTTTCAAAAATCATATTCATAGTCTTCAGTAACTTATTTCTAACCTCAGAGACGCCATATTTAACGAACTCATTTACCACACTATCCGAGCCTGGAGCCTTGTGTAGTTTAGGTCAGCAACAATACTTATTGAGAAAGAACAATACACAAAAAGATTGTTAATAACAAGAGCTAAGAGCTCATATGGCACTTGTGACGAGGCAAGAAGAGCTAAGAGCCAAGAGCACATATGGTATGAGCTCTAACACAATTCTAAGAATCAATAGATTGATTTAAAAGGAAAATCAGAGGCTTAATGCTGGTCAGGATGTAAAATAAGAGCTCTGAGTCACGATTCTCTTCTAAATATCAAAATCCATTCAGATCCGATCATATACTCGTAAGTTATAAATACTTCATTTTTTCTAATTTGTCCTCTCCCTTTAGCCCCCCAGATGGTCAAATCAGGGAAAACGACTTTATCAAGTCAATTTGTGCAGCTCCCTGACACGCCTACCAATTTTCATCGTTCTAGCACGTCCAGAAGCACCAAACTCGCCAAATCACTAAACCCCTCCCCCCAACTCCCCCAAAGAGTCAATCACGTATCAAGGACATTTGCTTATTCTATCCACCAAGCTTCATCCCGATTCCTCCACTCCAAGTGTTTTCCAAGATTTCCCCCTCCAACTCCCCCCAATGTCAAAAGATCTGGTCGGGATATAAAATAAGAGCTCTGAGGCATAAATTCCTTCTAAATGTCAAATTTCATTAAGATCCGATCTCCTATTCGTGAGATAAAAATACCACAATTTTCAAGTCTTCCAAGAATTCCGGTCTCCCCCTCCAACTCCCCCCAATGTCACAGGATCTGTTCGGAATTTAAAATTAGAGCTTTAAAGCACAAGATCCTTCTAAATATCAAATTTCATTAAGATCTGGTCACCATTTCGTAAGTTACAAATACCTCAATTTTCACAATTACCCCCCCCCCCCACTCCACCAAAGAGAGCAGATCCGGTCCAGTTATGTCAGTCACGTATCTTAGACAGGTTCTTATTCTTCCCATCTAGTTTCATCCTGATCTCTCTGCTTTAAGTATTTTCTAAGATTCCCAGTCCTCCAACTGCCCCCCCCCCAATGACGCTGGATCCGGTTGAGATATAAAATAAGAGATCTGAGTTACGAGGTCCTACTAAATATGAAGTTTCATGAAGATCCGATCACTCCTTCGTAAGTTAAAAATACGTCATTTTTTCTAATTTTTCACAATTACCCCCCCCCCCCCCAATAGAGCGGATCCGTTCCAATTATGTAAATCACGTATCTAAGAGTTCTGCTTATTTTTCCCACCAAGTTTCATCTCGATCCCTCCAATCTAGGTGTTTTCCATGATTTTAGGTTCTCCCACCCCAAACTCCCCCCAATGTCACCAGATTCGGTCGGGATTTAAAATAAGAGCTTTGAGACAAAATTTCCTTCTAAATATCAAATTTCATTGAGATCTGATCAACCGTTCGTAAGTCAAAAATACATCATTTTTTCTAATTTTTCAGAATCAACCCCCCCCCCAGCTACCCCAAAGAGAGCGGATCCGTTCCGGTTATGTCAATCATGTATCTAGGATTTGTGCTTATTTTTCTCACCAAGTTTCATCCCGATCCCTCCACTCTAAGTGTTTTCCAAGATTTTAGGTTTCCCCTCCGAACTCCCCCCCTAATGTCACCAGATCTGGTCGGGATTTAAAATAAGAGCTCTGAGACACGATATCCTTCTAAATATCAAATTTCATTGAGATCCGATCACCCGTTCGCAAGTTAAAAATACCTCATTTTTTTTCTAATTTTTCAGAATTAAATTTTTCATACTTATTCATTGTCATTTTTTTCAAAATGTGATATATCCTATTTTCTTAGAAACTCTTGGGGAATCGGGGCTCGAAATAAAAAAAAAATAAAAAAAAATATCGCATCTTAAATGCCTAAAAAAAAAATTATACACAAAATAAACGGATCTTAATAAAGTAAAAGAACAAGTTTTAGAGCTTTTCAACTCTTGTAAAAATCCATGTTGTGTATCATAACGCCTTTGGAATTGATGCAGCCTTACACATAATGCACCACAAACATACATATAATGCATTAATTTTAATTCATTCAAAAAATAACTTTCTAGCTGTATAGCTTACATAAATAATTACAATAATTTATACAACTATATTTTATATTTATTTATTGTCATTTTTTTTTAATATGATATGTCATTTTGCTTAGAAACTTTTGGGGAAGGGGGCCTCGAAATAAAAAAAATCCCTTATCTTAAGTACCTATAAATACCAAAACAAATGGGCCTTAACACAGTAAGAAAAGGAATGAAACACGTCTTACAGTTTTTCAACTCTTTTGCTGTGTATCATTTATCATATGTTGAGTACCCAATCCATGATGAGTATCTCAACGTTTTTTGATTGAAGCAGCCGATATATAATCAACCCGACATATAATGCATAAGGTTTAATACATTCAAACAAGAAAAACCTTCAATTTCACGGAATATACAAATTAAAAAATATACCTTGTCTTTTCTTTATTCACAAAGGCATAAACTATATAGTTCGCGACGTTGCAAAATATATAAACTTTTACTAGATATTATTTTTTTTCTTAAAGAATATTTCATAAGGCCCTTCTTTTCTAAACAATCCAATTTTACAGTATATCAACACTTCTGAACGGGGAAAGAGAACTCCCCATCTGCCTGTAATTTATTCCACAGACGAATGTGGTTGATTATTCAAAATGCGAGTAATCAACTACCAGAACTATTCTCCATCCACTGAAACTTGTATTTTCATTTAAATGACTAATAAAATAAGCAAAATTATTCATTTAAAATTTTTTTTTAGTTCTACACAGTATCAACGAAGTTATTAATAAAGTGAATCCGGCTAACTTTCATACAGTGCTTAGAAGTGCTCAGGAGGAAGCCAAGTTACGATTATGCTTTTCCTTAAAGTCAACAAGCAGTGATGGGACAATGAATTGGAATCAAGAATTATGATAATAAAATCAGGCATTAAATATTTTTTCCCGATTCCTGAAACGATGTCACTGTGTGATTAAGATTTTGGCATCTTTCCATAACTACCGATCAATAAAGACGACTAATGTTAGAAAAGGATCATGGTAAAATGTTATAACGAGAAAAAAAAAAGCCTTTTGAAGCTCAATAGATACTGTTTAGCCAAAGATGACTCAACTGAATTTGCACAGTTGCGGCAAATAATATAAATTCTTTTCTTATCTTTTATACTACTTGTACGAGAGCTTTAAATTATTTGGCATTGAAACTTTCCATTAAAGTTAATACACTGAAATTCTTGTCTAAGCAGTCATAAGCCTTCCAGCAGGCACCTTACTGACTCTACTAGTACAATGTACCCACACATTACCTGAATAGCATCAATCGGGATTGTTCTACTTCTTCCTTCAAGTGCTTCTTCCAAAGCGTAAAGAGATACTTTAGAAAGCCATTTGATAGCAACATGAAAAACTCGATCTTTCCCTTCTCCAGGAAGGGTTACTTCTAACTCCACTCTGTCATTCCCGATGGGCAGTGGATCACGGGTATATAAATTGCTGCGCCCATCAAATACTGGTTTCAATGTACTAAATATTTTGCTGTATGCATGGACCATGGTTTCAATAATTTCCCTAAATGAAAAATATATAAGTAACACCAAACGGTATGAGCACTTCGAACAAGGGTAAACTGATTTTTATTGCACCTTATAAGAAGCCTAACATAGCAATAGTTTCATGACGGTTTCTACAATAAGCAATGGTCATTAAGACCCGTCTGAATTAGTGTGGTCGCTTATCTTATTAGGCAAGTAATTTTAATAACAGTAGGTAGAACATCACTCAGTTTTCATTTTAGCACCTTGTTAAAAGATTTGGAATGGCACTTAGCTGGAAGAAGACGATGTTTTCTAATGTAATACCTGCCAGTAAGGTTCTCTCCTAATACTCTTTTGGGTGAATTACGACAAGGCAAAATCAGTTATCTGCAAATTAAGGATAAGCTTTTAAAGGTCTGAAATCCTGGTGATCCTTACTACACTAATGGAGGTATGTTCCCTCTGAAATGAGCAATTTTGCGACAAGCCTGCAGCTGTACCTTGCACCAAAACAACAAGAAACTTGAAACATTGGATTGTTTCGTCTCAGGTCTATCTACTCACCGAGGCAGAATTATGATATCACACAAAGTTTTTCTCGGAGAAGCGTCTAAACTTACTTAATAAATAGAAAAATCGTCCTTTTTTCAAGAATTTTCAACCAATTTGTAATGAAATATGCGTCCGCCTTCAGGCTATGAGATCCCACAGGAGAAAATTGTTAGCTACGAGATAAAATAAAAACCTCGAACCATTCATTCATAAGGACTTATACTTCAATCAAGTGAGTTGTTTGGTGACTAGGACAAGATCAGGGTGATAAGCTGTATCATTCCAATCCTTTTATATTTATTTTATTGCCTTCATGAAATTATATTTGGCTTATTATTATATATATTCTTATCATTCTAATAATAGATCAGAAGCTTTTCTATTACATTTGTTGATTAAATGATGAACATGGAGGGCTATATAGCCGTTTGGCCGTCCCTGGTATGTTTGGGTCAGAAGCCACTTTAATATGGTCGCCTTCCGAAGTAGAGTACTGGTGTGAAGAGTATGGGGTTGTGATGCAGCAATGTCAATTGCATTCTATTTATCAAGGCCTAGAGATTTAAGACAAAATCATGGATTTGGACGTAAAGACTGTTACAAATATTCAATGTGCTCGATCTAAAAATCCTGGACAACAAATTTCCAAAATCTTACTCGACAAATGGATAGAGCTGAATCTTAGCTATGGATTGAAAGTAGAATTATTATTCTTTGGGTGTTACATTAAAACCGCAAGAAAGTAGAAAAATAATATATCAAACAACTGCACAGGGACCGTAAACCCTAAGATGTCACTTTATTTTATCAAGAAATAATTAGAATGTGTAAAAACCTTCTCTAGCTTCTCTCTGGGCAACTATTGGTTAGTATGTTTAATTCTCGTACCGAAAATATAGAATGCGTAGCTACAATTGCGTAGCCAAAAATTTGGTATGGAGAGGGCGTTTTCATTTATTTATTTTGAAACAGGTTGTTTTTTTTATAATTATAAAGCAAAGATGCCTCTTTAATTTTTAGCATTTTGACTTGACTTACTTAACTTAAATCCCATCAGACCTTTGTGGCTTCTTTTCTTCCCACTAGTCGTTGAATATGGCGACGGTATTCGGTTCTATCTGATGCTAGACGCAGGAGTTGGGGGAGGTTCTGGCCATTAAAGTTGTCGTACCATCTCTTGCGGGGTCGACCACGAGGTCGTGTGCCATGAACACATCCTTTAAAAGTGATTTTCGGAAGTTGATTTGATGACATTCGTTGGATATGACCAAGCCAGCGGAGTTGCTGACTTCTAATTCAGTCCATGATAGTGTATGAGCAGTGGAGGAGTTTACGGAGGTCTTCATTGGATACTCGGTCAACGTAGGTGATCCCTGCTATGCTTGTTACCTATCGTAGCTACATGATCACTGTTTGTTTCGTTTTTCTTTCTCTTGAACTAATGTCTTCTAGCAAAATCACTTAAGTCTCAATAAATGTTTTGGCTCTTTTAGTTAAGAGTACCGTCATTTGGCATAATCATGAATTATAACAGCAAATTACCAAAAGTGTAGCCAAGAAAACTGTTTATATTACGAGACCAAAATTCAACCCCAATTTTGTCAAAAAACATGAAGGGAACTTTTTTTAGGCTAATGTCCGGCTTTGACACCCCACTTTTACCAGAAATAGGATAAATAATTTTTAAAAGCAGCTTACACATCTTTGGTGTCATTGGAGGTTACTAGTAATATGTTTGTTCTAATCACTCCATATTACTAACCCCAGATTTGAACTGAAATTCCTGCTTTTCATTCAAGGTTTTTGTTTGGAAAAAAAAAGAAAATACTATCGAAACAAATGTATCTGAAGTTGATTGGAAATTTATTGCACTTTAAATTCTCAAGTACTTTTTACTTAAGTATTGAGTACAACAAGTTATTTTACTGAAATATTGAATACAACCAAAGTACTTTGATTTATACTTAAGCATACGTTCAGGCACAAGTACATAGCCTACTTGAACACTGGACAAGCATTAGTCCAGGATCTTCAGGAAGAATGCTGAATTTACACTTAGAAAGACAACTGAAAATTCTTGAATCAAAAATTAAAAAATATGTGATTCTAATACAGCTTATTATGTTGAATTCGAGAATGCGATTACAATGTTTCCATTGGTCACATTTTTGCTTAACAACTCCTTCTGACCAAACTTAATCTATCTGGATATCTGTTTTTTTTTTTTTTTTTTTTTTTTTTTTGAAAATGAATTTTGACACCAGCCAATTCTTCCAGTGCATTTTTTTATGCTGCATTCGAAATTTAATCGGCTTTTTTTGCCCACATAGTTTTTATGCAGATATTTTAAAATTAACCATCTTAAGCACTTAAAAATTGTCCTCCCCCTCCCCCACGCAAAGATAAACATGGAAATGTCAGGCAATAGATAAATTCTAAGTGCACTTTTTTGGAATTTAGCAAACAGATTTCCATTTTTGTTCCTTTTCCTCTGAGGAGTTGATGTCCCAGAATGTTTGTTCACGGTGTATGGTTGTGTTCTCTGCGCTTGGACTCCCTGGCCTCAGGTATGTTTTCTTTTTCATCTTATATGTTATTTGGCTATTGTTCTTTTTTTTGTTATAGCTTATATTGTGTTTTTTTTTTATCCCCCTTGTATCCCTGGCCATGGAGCCTTTCCGGGGGGGGGGGAATAAGAGTATTCTATTTTCATTTTGAATTTATTGGTGAATAAAACTCTGAACTCTGAATTAGGAAAAACCTCCTAAATATTTCAACTTTATATTAATATATTTTCTAGTGCAAAACATAATTAACCTGCAATTCATGTACTGCAAAACAAAATTATTTGGCTTTAACACTAAAGTATATATTTACATTAGAACTTTCTATCTTGACTTTGATAATCTGATTATAACTTATCTATTAGTTCCAGTTATGCAATGTTCTGAGATTTGTGTTGGAAATACCAAAAAAAAAACTTTCAAAAATGATTATGCCGAAGCCACAAGTGCAGCAAAGACTGAACAAATTTTTGAATCTAGCATAAAAAAAATACAAAAGAGAGCTTCCCCTTGAGCATTTAATTATTACACGATATTATTACAATTATTACAAAATATTACACGAAAATTTTGGGTGATGGAAAAATTCTGACTTGACAATCAATCAGCACAAAAAGTTTCGCTACAATTACCAAGAAACTTCATTGGGCATATGATTCCAAACATTATTCCATTGAAGGCATAAAAGAACGGCGCCTTCTCCACTAGAGGTAAAGTATATGTACGGCAAGATAAGTATTTTGCTTCCCTCTTTTTCCAGTCAGATAATTATATTTCATCAATAAATAAACCATGCTATGCCTATACAACGTTAAAATTATTTCTGCCTAGATATCTTAGAAAACAAGAAAAATAAGACAGTGGAAAAGTTAAATTTTTAATAGATTTCCAAATTCTTCAAATAAGTACATATAAAGCTTTCAAATAATCTTTGATAAGTGTAAAAGTTGAAAATATTGTTTAATCAACAACTGGAAGCACAATAGCGACATCGATTATTCCGATTATAATAGTTTCAAATAGCAGAAATCTTTTTCATTTTTTACCAGCCAATCCCCAGTATAACTTGGTCGTAATGACTAGATCTCTTATTATTATTTCTTATCTTATTAGATCTCTAATTTATTATTACTAGCCCAACGAACAAATATTCGGATAACCTCAGATGTTGTAAACTCTAAATCAGTTTTAGTCTTGCCCGCACTGGTAACACATACATCATCAGCATAAGCTTGTATGTGAGAATTATTGGGTAAATTTAAATCTAATAAGTGATAAAATTCCACCTTGTGGACAGAATTTCTCAGTATTTAAAGAAAACTCATTATTATATGATACAACTGTCTGATAGGTAGCTATGCAACAACTTAACATCCAAATTGGGCATCCTGCTTCTTTTAATTTATTCACAATGCCAGGGTGCCAACCGCTGTCAAATGCACCTCGAACGTCAAAAAACAGACATAGCCTGAGAATGTTATATTGCTTGTTTTTTTCAATATTTGTAACAAGATTATCTATAGCATCCAAAGTACTACGGCCTTTCATGAACCCAAACTGATTTCTCAAGATCGTTGTTGAAGCCCAAGTTTATAAATGATTAAAAGTTCTAAGACTTCCCCTACATTTGATAACAAGCTAATTAGGCGGTAAGACTGGGGACTACCATTATTATCTCTACCGATCTTTAGAATTAATATGATATTCGCCTTTTTCCAGGCTGACGGGAAATACTGGAGTGTTATGCATGCGTTTAATATTTTTAATAGTGATGGTGTTAATGCTTTTATATTTTTTTTTCTTAATTAGGCTAACAACACAATCTGGACTGGGGGCTTTTAAAGGACGCATGTTAAGTTACCCATCTTGGTTCTAAATAAAAATGGAGTACACTTTCTTTGAAAATATTCATCAAAAATAGTTGCAGTCAAAATTCAAAACATCTGAAATGTCTGAGAAAGAAATCAAAATCTAAGGGATAACATTCATCTTTCGAACAGTTGTAACATATGGCTCGAGCATATGTCAACAAAGGTTTTAAGACAAAAACCCTTTTTTCGGGTAGAACAAAAACATTCTATATTATATAAGGGGTACAGTGAACCCTACGATGATTTGTTTGGCCAATAGTTTATATTAACAGTTTTATTATGAACCTACCTGTTAACTTTTCGTGGGCATTTATCAGGTTGAATGGACACATCATAATGATGAATATAACCTCTGGGCATAGTAATTTGAAAATGATTAGCACGTAACAAGATTGGTCGCCCTTCTCTCCCAAGATTCGGCCTCCTTGGACAGACAAAAACTAGAACAAAATACCAAAATTAGATCAAAAATTAAGTAAAATTTTAATGAACTGTCTTAATAGGAAGTAAGATACAAGCAATTTTTGTTTCATGGGATGGTGAGTCATAAAAACTATAAATGTTTAAAGTGACAAAATTCACTGTAGATGTATTTTTAGTTGTTCAAACACCCCCAAACACCTTAACCTGTCCCCATAGTGTTAAGGACTCAATAGACATGTTGTGAGAAAACAATGAACGTGTGATTTGGTATACTATACAGAAACAAATACCAATCTTTGATGTATAGCTTCACATCAAATATTCTAAGGAACAAATATTGATTTAAATATTTTGGCCTTACCATTTAAGGTGCCACAAATTGCATATCTTGCTGACTAAAACATGTACTAGCATGAGAAATGGCCAACTTACAATTTTGCATCAAAAAAACGCTAGTATCATTACATGGGCCTCGGAAGATGTTCTTAGGGGATAAAGACGGGTATTCAAAAATCGTTGCTAACAAGAGTAAACATAACCGTAAAGCACTAGTGAACTGCACTCGACCTATTGCAATTTTACCACTCGATCTTCTCTTTATCTGGTTTGTTTCGAATTTTCTTCAGGAAAGATACCTGTGCTCTCCACTCAGAGTATTCTCGGTATTTCAGATAGTTACTTTGTTTGCCACCAATTGTATAAGGATAGGAAAATTGTAAAGGCAAAACTGGCCCTGTTACTTGAAGAGTTGGTCAAGTCTTCTATTTCGAAGTTTCCGCGATTTCATGGTCTTGTCCCATGAATTTCTTCTAATTGATTGCTTTTGTTTTATCTTGGCCTCTTTTTTTCTCTTGCGATTTGTTACTCCACTTTTGTCTTGCTGTTTATAGAGGGTTGAGAATAAATTATTACTATTATAAAAGGAGTTTTTACACGAAAAGAGACATGTTTCCAATGAACATTACAAAATTTACATCCATTTTTGGTCTTAGAGTAGAAAGGGGGAGGGGGATAAGATGGAACCTTCCCCTGCCCTATGTTTTTCTGTGTATTCTTTAGTAGACTTTAAAATATGATAAATTTCGTATGAAGTATAATATTTTGTATAAAATTTAAAGATTCCTTCAATAAAACTAAGAAATGGCAACCAAAACAGATCAGTCACTTCCTGTTTAACAATATACAAATTATTTTTTTATGCAGGACTTAAAATTAAACCAAATAAAAGTAAATTTATGCTTTTCAACCTCTATGATAGGTATGAACGAAGTTCTAAAGCTACCAGTAGCAGAATTCGACAGAATTGCAAAAGCTACGGACACTTTAGCAGCACAACCTGTGTTTTAACAGTTTTTCTTGGGGCAAAAAGTTTTTTTTTTATAGGTAAAAATGGTATTTTCAGACAAAATCTGCCAATACATATGAAAAGTGTCAAGTACCATTGCTACTTTGCTACCCCACTTTTTCCATAACTGCTCCATGAGCATGATCTTTAGCCTTATGCAGTAATTTCATATAATTTATAAATGTGACAAACCAAATTAAATTTGTCAGGAAACTCTCCCTAAGAAGTAAAGACAAATTTGTTTATAATAAAAAAATCAGAAACTTCTGGGAAAAAAAAATTATAAAATAAAGGACAATGCAACAGTTAAAAAAATTAAAGAACAAATTTTTCCAGACTGAAAAATTCGGACTAAATCATCAAGCTGACTTGTAAAAAGATATACTGGAAAAATAGAAAAGCTTCTGAGCCAAAACTATACTGAACAATGTCTTTGAATTTTTTTTTTCTTTGTCCTTTCGAATGGCAGATATAGAAAATCGGTACTTGTATGATATAGCCCCCACCTTATATTCTTCATCTAATTAGAAACTTAGATTTCCCATAATTATGGGATTTCCCATGATTTTTTTTAATAAAAGTATCATATATGCATCATATTTTGATCCCAAATTCCCAAAATTATGGAAAATCCAAGGTTCTAACTAGATGAACAATATTAGGCAGGGAGTATATCATCCAAGTACCAGAAAATATACCATCACTGGCATTAAAAATTGATATCAGTTACGAAAAAAAGAAGGTGAAAACAAGAAAAAAAGAGTTCTGAACTTACTTGGTGCCTCTTGAGGAGAAGATGCTTGAGCAGGTACTTGTTGTGTAGGAGCCATGATATTGGGTACTGTAGGGATTGCTGTGGATGATGTACTAGGGCCCAAGGGACCAGCTAAAACCAAAAAAAAAAAAAGATTTCTTTAGAAAACTAGTTATGTAAACAATGCAAATGTATTCTATCATTTTAACTGTTTTTTTTTATTTACTAAACTCTTCAGAGTAAATTCAGAATATCTGCTCACTCAAACCACAATATTCTCACAACAGCAATATTGGAGTTGAAATTCATTTATTCTAGATGACAGCACTATAACATACAATTTAATGCTATTTTTATGGAAGTTATTTCGAACTGCTCCAAAATGAAATCAAGCAAAACACTTAAGAATATAAATAGATTTAAAAGGCGAAAATTTTCCTTTATTCAATTGATTGGTTTTAAGGTCTGAACTACTGTAGAAGATTGGCAGGAAGTTACCATTCTTTTTATGTCCCTCCACTGTTTTATAATTAATTAAAAAAAAAAACGTTCTCCACAAGAAAAGTTTTCCAAAGAAAAATAGAGGTCCATTAAGCCGAGAATGAGCAAAAACAAAGTAAAATAATCTTCCAAGCGTAAAACTGCCACAAATTACTATCAACAAATGAATGAAACTCAAAACGAACGGAAATTACAATAAATAGCCGAGTCAAACTCAAAAGGAGCAAAAATCAACATGAGTAGGGCTGATAACCCCCACGCCATCTCAAAACCAGAACAAAATTTGCACTTTACTCAAAAAATTTACTATTACCAATGGTCATCTCAGGTAATTTTTCAATTTTGACCCCTTTTCCTTCCTGAAAAGTGTTATAAGAACAGACATGCATTCACTTATATCAGAGCTGGTCTTTGGACCTCATATGGGTAGCTCCGTAGGCTAGTACATATTAACAGAAAATTCAAGATAAAAAGAGTTAAATTGAGCAGCTGAGCAATTAAACTGATAACACACACAATTTGGAAGAGAGAAAGAAATACATTAGCGCAAATCAGTAGAAGCTGGTAAGAGATGAAACAGAAGTTCAGGAAAAAAACAAAACAACCCCATCTTAAATAAGCCAGCATCTCTTCGTAACCGTGCGCATTTAGTTGGTTCATTGAGGACTACTAATAAAAATTCTGAAATTGATTTCCACTCATTCTTCAGATTTACAAACTATCTCGCCATACATCCTCACCCTTATAAGTAGTGCTAACCGAAAAATAAAGAGCTTATTCGTTCTGTTTCACTTGCAGCTAGGGGGTGAAATAATTGGAATACTTTATGGATTGAACAATTTCTTCAGGCGGGATTAGAGCTTTTTAAAACATCCCTTGTTGAACACCTACCATGGTGTTTATTAAAGCCACCCACAGCGTGTTTCTTGGAAGCTTGTATTTCGTTTTATTTCATTACAATTTAGTTACTCATAGTGTGTTTCAAAAGATTCTATTTTGTTGTGTTCCACTTAATGCAGCTTCTTTTGCTATTAATAACAAGAATTTATTAACAGCGTTGCAAAATTACGACATCAAAACATTTCTATACAACTAAGCGTAAGGCTTAGTGTATTTTAATCTAAAAACCGCTTTTATGGAAAGGAAACAGAAAGTACATTTGTCTATTCTTTTTTCACAAGTCTATGTTCCATATTTTGTAATCTAAGAACAATTATATCAAACAAAAAATATGTCTTCTTTCAGAAAATATCAGGCTGGGCCAAAATAATTTAAACTTTGTAAACATAATTCAAAATACTAATCAAGCTTGTTTTGGTTCTGCAAAACAAAGCTTTGCTGTCCGATATTCTAGTAGTTTTTGTTAGAATTTTTCTCTAATTTCCCTCTTTTACTGTTACGAAGCTACAGACTGCTGGCCATGATGAAAATATAAACTATGAAGCATATTTAGCATACAGAGGGGTATGTTTCATCTTGTTTGAAGTAGAATCACGAAAAAAAAATTAAATCTGTATGACTAGATGACCAAAGTGGGCCTGTCGGACAATTTGCGGTAACGAACTCTAAGTAAGAAGCAACACGACTCAATAGTAACCAAAACTGTAAAATAGGAATTTTATAGTAGATACATCCAAAGAATTGGTTTTTTATGTAGATTCCAATATATAAGATTCACTAAGTTCAGTGTTACCTGAAGCTACGAACATGTTATAAAGCTACGAACATGAGATAATTTGCGGGATTTAAAAAAGAATGGGTGAAACACCCTCAAAAAGTCAAAAAATCTTATCGAAAATCACACTATCATGGTCATCTTATCAGAGAACCTTAATGTACAAGTTTCAAGGTCTTATCTGCACAAATCCGAAATTTTGAATTTTTTGCCTTAAGAAAGATGACAGATGCATGTTTATTTGTTTGTTTTTTTTTCCCAGGGGTGATCGTATTGAAATTATGGTCTTAGAATATTGGAAAAGGGCTCATCCGAACGGATATTAGAAGTTCTAGTACCCTTTTTCAGCGACCAACGGGATTGGAGGGCAGCTAGCCCCCTCC
This sequence comes from Artemia franciscana, assembly GCF_032884065.1. Taxonomy (NCBI): domain Eukaryota; kingdom Metazoa; phylum Arthropoda; class Branchiopoda; order Anostraca; family Artemiidae; genus Artemia; species Artemia franciscana. The sequence goes on along the minus strand of NC_088873.1, from coordinate 14,899,950 downwards.
TACACCCTTTTTTACCCAAAGGGGCCTGATCAAAATTTTTAGATAGCAATTTTGTTCGCCATAGGTGAAAGAGCCAATATAACCTGACCCCCACAACCGCTGGGAAAAGGACTATAAGCTATAATGTTTGCCCATTGTTTACGTAAAATATCTGTTATTGGGAAGTATACGGGCATTATTTGGAGGAAGGGAGTCTGCTGAGGAATTTTCAGAGGGGGATTTTTCGTGGGGTAGAAACTTTCTGGGGAAATCTCCGAAAGTCTATTTGCCTTACTTTCTTTTTGCATGTGAAGATGATATAGAAATATTGTCTGGAGAAAATGTTCAATGGGGTTCAAGTTGTTGGGAGAATATACAAAGGGGGGATTTTCCATGGGGGAAATTTTCGCGGGAAATTCTCCATGGGGGAAATTTTCGCGGAAAATTCTCCATGGGGGAATTTTCCGCGTGAGATATTATTCATGGAGGAAATTTCTGAAGGAGCAACTTTCCACTGTAAGGGACTTCTCCGGGAAAAAAATTTTCACAGAGGGGGAAATTTTCGACATGATTTGAAAAACAATCAAAAATTTTTTTTTCAAATGAAAGTATGCTAAGGAGGATTTTTCCGATGCAATCGTCTGCAAAAAACTTTCTGGGAGAATCTTCAGCGAGGATGAAATCATCCTTGGGGAACTTTCCAGGGGGAGGGGGGTATTTTACATGGGAGGAGCTTTTCGGGGATGAATTTTCCGTGGGGGAGGAGGGAGTTTTCGACGGAAGGAGAGCCAGATTTCCTAGTATTATTTGAAAAACGATCAGAAATTAAATAAGAAAAAAAAGGTTTATTCAGCTGAAAGCAAGGAGGAACAGTAAAATTTAAAGCGAACAGAAATCATTCCATATACGAGAGGGATTGCCCTCTCCTTAGTACCTCGCTCTTTACACTAAAGTTTGACTTTTTTTTCTGATAATTTAAGAACGAATCCAGAAATACAAGGGTCGTTCAAATAGACTAAAAATCTTTTCTAAAAGTACTAAAAAACTTTAGCGTAAAGAGCGAGGAATTGAGGAGGGGCAATCCCCCTTATACACGGAATAATTTCTGTTTGTTTTAAGTTGTAAAGTTACTCTTTGCTTTCAGTAAAAAAAAACTTTTTTTATTGAATTGTTAAAAGGTAGGAATGCTCCACCCTTTTGAACAAAAATCAGGCAAGGGATTGTAACCTATACAATTGGACGAAAAAATGGCCCTGTAGCCCCTCAAACATCCCTCTATCCCCCCGTTGCCAGTTTCTCAATAGAAAGGTGAAAATGTCGCACCTTATTTGAACTACCTCTAAACAGTGATTTTCAATTCTTGTGACTGGAGAACCAAAGTAGGCGCAATCCTGTCCAATGCAATCCAACCAAAGTGTAGCCATGCCCATGCAACAACAATCTACTTGCCCCTTGATCAGGGCTCTAGCAGAACAGAAGGTATGTTGTAACGTTTGAATCAGAATGATAAAAGGTACTTAAAATTCGTATGAGTGAAGGCAAAATGCGGAGTCATGTACTTTTCAATATTCCCTCTCCCTGCCAATTTACTGACAGAAAGACGAACATGTGGCCTTTTGTTTGAAGAGGAATCGTGAAAGGATTTCTGATCAATATTAATGGAAGCATCAGCATGATTAGAGAAAAATGTACTATAGATCCCTCTAATACCCAACCAAGAATCCCTCTAATACCCCTACGAACGTTTCAGCACAAAGATAAGCATGTTGCACCCTGTTTGAACCAGAATTATGCACAAATCATAATCCTGTATTACCAGAGTACCAAAGTGTGACAATTGGCGGTGATGCTAATTCACTAAAACATAGCAGGAATGGAAGGGTACTTCTTCTACTTTTCCTTTTTTTCAAACAGCATGCAAAACAAGGTATTTTCCAAAATCAAGGGGAAGACCTTTGAACTGACACCCATGGTCATGGTCCCTCCAACAATCCCTGCCTCTTTCACCTCCTAATCTTTATGCGTAGCACGTAAAGTGGACAATATCCACCCTCCACAATCAGTGTTTTAGCAGAAAGGCAGACAGACTGCATCTTATGTAGAGTAGAATCACACAAGACTTTCAGTCTGTAAGAAAAAATGGGCCCTTAGTCTCTTGCAATGCCAATTTTTTAGCTGAATGGTAAAGGTGCTAAGTCTCCGTTTGAGTCAAAATTATGCAAGGATTTTTCTTGTGTATGATTAGAAAGCCAAAGTGGGACAGTTGCTATTTCAACAACATATACTATTACCTCCAGCTGTTAAATAGAAAAGTAGCATATTACATTTTGTTTAAATAAAAAGAAGAGCAATGCTTTTAAATTTATCCAATTTTAGGCAAATTAGGCTTTGAAAACCATTTTCCCTTTGACTTGCAGGTTTTTTGTGAACAAGCAGGCATGTTGAACCGTGTTTGAAGTAGAACCATACAAGAATTTCTGATCCGTTTCGTTTGGGACACACAGTGAGCCCTTGGACCCTCCAAGACGACCTCCACTTACATTTTTCAGCAAAAACGTAGGAAGGAATTTTTCACTGATTGGTTAAGAATTTATGGGGCATAACCTTGGGCCACAACAAAGTATTTCCATTCTCCAAATTCTGGTTCATTTGGAACCTGCCAGGCAAGTAATATTGTATCAAAGGAAAAGAGAAGATGAATTTTTAGGGGCATTCACAACCCTCGAGCCACGCCTAGCTGCTGCACCGATTTCTCCACATTCACCTGAAATTAAGTAGAAGAGTACCTACTACAAATTTTTACAATCAAACTTAACAGCCCAGGTACTAGCAGGCTTCCATGTTTAATTGACTTGGAATTTCTCTATCAATCATAAAAAGTGTAAGCATGACTCATAAAAGGGGTTCATCTTCATGGACAAGGGGTTACATACTTGCGCTAATTGGTCAATACTCTATGCATTCCATACATTTTAGGCAGTAATATTTGTCTTAATGCAAGCGGTTATGCAACGACTGTAAATAATAATGAAATGCAATTATGTAGTTTGATGATTATTAATAACGTGTTTATGTGGCAATCACTTGGGGATAGACATGGATTCAAATTGTTTTCACCAAAAATTAAGTACAAAAGAATGTCAGATGACATGTGTTGATACAATGTAATATAGCATTGACTTGTAGATGCTGCAATTTTATATAACAACACAAATGTTAGATTTTATATTTTGAGGCAAAGCAATAAACCACTGGTGCAGTATGCTGCATTCAAAAACTAGCATCCTTGAACATAAAATGAGAATAAAGTCAGTTTTAGGAACAGAATATATCTCAACTTAAAATATACCATTTTTAGATTTCTGATGTAAGCAATCATATTGACAATACTTCTTGAATACTAAGGTCTCTGTGTAGGCCCTATAGTATGTTGCTACAGCAAGGTTTTAACTCTGGATCCTGTATTATGAAGCTAAGGTCAAACCCACTGAGTCACCATAGGAGATTTAAATTTCTGAGGGGGTCACAATTACAATATTTAAATAATGGCAAAGACACAGAGTCAAAGTGTTCAACTTTTGTCTATAAAGCTGACCAAAAGTTGCTATAGTACCTCAGATTGTCCTAGAAATCAATCTAGCATGTCTTGAGATTTATACGTCAATCTGGAACCAATTTAGGTAAAAATATGCGTAAAACAGGAACATTTTTAACCCTTAAAATTAAGCATAAAATAAACCACAATAATAAGCAGAGATAAAACAGCACAAGAAGCAGCTAAGGCACATCAATCAAAATAAAAGGCAAAATACCCTTGGTAAGCCAAATAGATACAAAAATTACCATATTAGCTTTGTTGATAAATTAAAAATTCATAGTACAGAATAGCTGTATTTTCTCTTAAATTTCTGGTAACTATGCTGTCAATGCTATCGGGTTTCAACAAACATTAGATTTTAATAGATTGAGTGATTACAAATAGTTTTTGTTCAAGATTTAAGAGTGACTAAAGATGTATATTTTGCACTTTTCCTCTCTTGCAAATCAACAGTGGACTAATGCAAAGATTTATCATGGTGGAAGGTCAAAAACATAAATCACAGAAATTTCTACCTCTGACTGACTGACAGGCTTGTTTGCATAATTTTTCATGACACAACTTATTAATGTTTATATTGGTTGACTGAAGTTTTAGCTTTAAGATGTGATAAAGTGGGATTGCTTTAAAATACATCTTTCATTACTTAGGATTTCACTTAATTAAAGACAATTTTATTCTGAATGAACAATTCAAAGAAAAATTCAGAATATGTTATCGGTTAAAATGAGCAAGAAAAATCAGATTATAAAAAAGGCAAGTTAATTAAAACCAACAAATTATATGTGCATATAAACATATCATCAACTTTCATTAGCAAGAAAAAGCAAAACAACCATACAAACTGCATCTATTCAATCAACAATCTTATCTAACATGACAATAACCTGGTTTTGACACAAGATACCTAATAAGTGATTAGCATACTTGTACACCAAGGGGTTTAGGAGGTGTAGCCATTCTCCTAGTAAAAAAGTGCGCACAGGTAACCCTCAACCCCCTAATTCAGTTGTTTTTGTCAATTGCTAAAAAAATTTTATGACTGTAATAACTCATTACCTGACATGCAGGGATATGGGGAGCTCTCCCTTAAGGTTCATCAAAATAACATCCACTCAAAACAAAGGGAAATTTTGGTGCAAAATAAATTTTCTGGCACTTCAGGTAAATCCTTTTGTAACTCCATCTACAGTTTGGTCTGTATGCACATATATAATAACCCCCCCAAAAAAAAAAAAAAGATAACTGATAATGCTTAGACTCTTATGGAAACCTATGGCTATGGTTTTGGAAAAACAAATTATACATTAAAGTAACTATTTCTGGTAGATTACTGTTATCAAAGGTAAAGGGAGATATCCACAAGCTAGCTCACAAAGTCTGATTTGCTTTACGCTAGCATTTGTAATCAGTTGAAAGTTGCCAGGCCAAGATTATTTTTGGCAAGAACTTGCTTTCACCTACTTGGTAAGTGAAACTAGACCATTGGATAAATGGAACATTTTGTGGTCTTATAGCCTTGCTTTGAATTTTTATAGTTCTTGAAAGTTCGTTTTAAATCTATGTTAATATCTGAAGGTCCTATTTTTTCAACTTCCCCCACCAATATACCTTTGAGCACCAAATTTGGAGAGCAACATATAGAATAAGTTGCCCATTTCAAACATTAATTTAAAAAAAAAAGTTTTTCCAAGGGAAGTAAAGAGGAAAGTTGAAAATTAAAATGGATAAAAATTATTACTTCACAGCCTAGCGCTTTACTGAGAACACAAAAGTCAAGCATAAAAACAGGAATATTGATTTGGGAGTCAGAAGTGAGTATTTTGCCTGACAACAATAAACGAATATATAGGGCTTTTCATAGTCTTACACCAGTTGTGATATCAGTAACTTTCAGTATACAATTGAAAATATTTATCTTGAAAAAATAAGTGTAAAATTAAATATTTTTTAATAACCACAAAGTAATTGAACAGCATATAGAAATATTGGATTGATTTATCAGGTAGCATTTTGGTCTTGCCAGCTATAATATCAATAGTGAGTAATATACAGTCTTAAATTGTAAGATATATGCTTTAATATTATTTAAATGAAGATCAAATAAGAAATAATATGTTTGCTTTTAACAAGATTACAGCCTTAGCTACAGCCATTATTTCTTGCTGGGTTTTTTTCTGTATATAAATTCCACATAAGAAAAAGACTTTGACTTTCATTTAGCTTAAATCTAGTAAAAGAGTCAACCAAAATTTTTACGAATTTAGTATATGACATGACCTCATTTACATGTCACAACCTCTCTCTATACTCCCCTAGACTGGCCAAAGAAACCAAGTATTTCAGAAGACTGGTTGGCATCATTTTTAAAGAGGAATAAAGATTTACCACTTATATCCCCCAAAGCGACAAGTCAATCAAGAGCAAATGATTTTAACTACATTGTTTTAGAAATTTTTGAGCATCAATCCATATTTCAAAGGAAAGTACAAGGCTGACAGGATAAGGAAAGTTGATTAAACTGTCCTGCCTAAATCTAGAATGCTAGCTCCTACGGTGTTGAAGGAAGTTTTATGCACTACCTCCACCAAACATGGTAAAATTATGACACTAGTCTGCTTTTGCAGCATGTCTGGTGCCAATATGTCTCTGGCATTTATCTTTCCATGAGTCAACTACCAAGCTCGTGTGCAAAGCAGTGGGTCACCAAGAGCACTAGGTCTAGCTAGTCAAAGCAGATGGGTCACCAAGAGCACTGGGTCTAGCTAGTCAAAGCAGATGGGTCACCAAGAGCACTAGGTCTAGCTAGTCAAAGCAGATGGGTCACCAAGAGCACTAAGTCTAGCTAGTCAAAGCAGATGGGTCACCAAGAGCACTAGGTCTAGCTAGTCAAAGCAGATGGGTCACCAAGAGCACTAGGTCTAGCTAGTCAAAGCAGATGGGTCACCAAGAGCACTAGGTCTAGCTAGTCAAAGCAGATGGGTCAATGGTAACACCTTAATTGAGTTTATCAAGCATTTTGTGATATATACAACATCAATAAAGCAAATCTAGTATTAGTCTTTGATTACTTGTACAGACTGCAGTGAATTAGGTGTTATTTTAATACTTTTATTATAATTTTATATATCTGAAGCCCTGTTTTTGGTATTTTATAATTTTATAAATATATATATACATATTAGAAAAACTGCAAATCTAACAGTTTAGCATGGTTTCCAAACCAATTCTGCCAAACTCAACCCCATGGGTAAGGGTTGCTTCATATTTTGAAGAATGAAAAAAAAAATGAAAACAAATTTTCCCTTTTTAAATAATATTTTAAAACAATATCAAAGGTAGTCGTAACAGATAATATATATATATATATATATATATATATATATATATATATATATATATATATATATATATATATATATATATATATATATATATATATATATATATATATATATATATATATATATATATATATATATATATATATATATATATATATATATATATATATATATATATATATATATATATATATATATATATATATATATATATATATATATATATATATATATATATATATATATATATATATATATATATATATATATATATATATATATATATATATATATATATATATATATATATATATATATATATATATATATATATATATATATATATATATATATATATATATATATATATATATATATATATATATATATATATATATATATATATATATATATATATATATATATATATATATATATATATATATATATATATATATATATATATATATATATATATATATATATATATATATATATATATATATATATATATATATATATATATATATATATATATATATATATATATATATATATATATATATTATGATGAAGTCAGAACTACAGAAAACTAATGACTTAGAAGAATTACCATTTCAAAAAATTGTATCTGAGTCAACTCTGACCTCCCCTATCTTAGGGCTATCTGGGACCATCAAGGTGCGATGTCAGAAAAAACATGATTTTTAGAAACACTATAAAATCAGGAATCTAAAGGAGTCTAAAACTTTAATTTATTTATTTTATTCAAAACAGGAGAAAGTCATAGACTTGCTACATGTAATGTTGTCCTTTTTTATTATAGCATTTCTGGTAAATATCTAGTGGTTCCCTCTTTATGAGGAAGCACTATAAAATCCTGGAAATTACTTTAAAATATGATTATAAAATACTTACTTAGGCTAGTCTAAATCATCTTTTATGGCTTTGCTTCACTTTACCCCCCACTCCTCCTAACGGCCAAATATATGGCCCTAGTTTTAGCCTATACACTCATTGTATTTTTATTAACACGATTTTTCTGACAATAGGTTCACTTCAGCTGCTGTGTCTTGGGAACTTTACTGTAATACCTTAATGAAATGCCACACTGTTCTTATAAAGGAATAATTCACAATTCAATGTTTCTTTTCATTTTCTTCAGAAATATAATTATTTTCTATGATTTTTCTCATATTTGTCAATACTGTCTAGTACTTGGTACACATTTGGTTGTAATCATTTCCTCATAAAAATGTCTATCACTTCCATGTATAGTGTTTGAATTTCTGGATACCTCAATAGCAGATGTTCTACACTTTCAGGGTCATTGCAATAGGTTTCCTCATGATCCCAGAATTTGGCTTTAAAGTATCCTACTGCTGCATGATTTGGTTGGAGTCTGAATATCATTTTTTCTTCTTGCCTTGTCGAATTTTTGAACATATTTCTTTCTTGTTTACAGTTTTTTTTTTTTTAGTGACAAATAAATTTTCTAAAGTAGGTCTTATTGATTCAAAATTCTGATGTAACATTATTTTCATCATCTGACTAAACATCATGACTTGATAAATCAAATGCAGTGGCAAAATCAAATGCAGGTGTTCCTGTCTCAACAGCATCTTTAGCACTTCTGCCTGCTATTTCATTACCTCTTATTGCAATGTATACTGGAATCCATTGTAACACTAAAACTTCCCCTCTTTGATTTTTGTCTGTTCATGAAAGATTTGCTAAAGTTTGCATTATGCATTTTAAATTGAGCACATGATCACACTCTCTTCAGTTACACTTTTGTCCACAAATTTGACAGCTTTTGTGATTGCATATACTTCAGTTTGAAATGCCTTGCAATCCGAGTTAAATTTCCATGAAACCTTATTTTTGGTGCAACATAAAGCTGTCCCTATATTATTCTCTTCTTATTTAGCTCCATTGGTAAATATCATAACATAACCTTTGTGACATTGGTTTAAAAGAGTCTAGAAACATGCATTGAAATTCTGGACAAATTCTGAATTATAAACCAATGTATCTTATCTGCTAAATTTGTAGATGACAACATAGTTTAGCTACAATGAAAGTGAATGCATCACTTAATGCACTTTCTTCTTTTTTAGTTCTTTCATAAATCAATAATTGCTTCTGGGGGAAACTATGTTTGACTCCTTAATAAGGTCCCAAAAAGGTAAAAGTCCATGCATAACCAACAGTTTAAAAACATATTTCAAAAAAAAAAACTGTTAAGTGAGAAAAAATTGCCATTTGTAGCTGATTCAGGACTGGTAATTGCTACTTTCCTTAGTCTTAAAAAGTATAATGTTACATTGAAAACAAATTTGCAGGAATTTTTAATAAGTTCCTTAAACAATTCAAAAAATGAACTTCACAGCATAACTGACATTTTTTTAAATCACTATTTTTAAATTTTTGGTTATTATGGGCTGTTTCGAGCTGTTTTAGCCCATTGAGGGCTTAAAATGTTCCCCCAGAAGCAATTGATTAATCATGAAGGAGCAAAATAAGGCATCAAGTGATGTATTCACTTTCATTCTAGCTAAATTATGTTGCCAGATACAAATCTACCTCTTATTTAACATTATGGAGGGGTCTCTGTCAATCCTTCAATGTGCAGCATTTTCTATATTTTCACATTAATTCCTAACCAACTAACTGCTGCTTGTTATACTTTTTGCCATTAAATTAAAAAGAAGAAAAGTTGCATCATTGAAAATTTAACAAGTAGGGTAAAAGACTTCTTTTCTTTGGCATTCTGGAAAAATAGAGATAGATTTTTGGACTACCCCTATTTTACTACACCATGACACAATGTGAGTGTACTGACAAGATCTTGGCATTTTTCACCAATAATTTGTCATCATAAATTCAAAATATGGTCTCTGTTTTGATAAGCAATTGAAGAAAAAAAAATTATTTAATATTTGTGTTTCACAAAATAAATATCAAGCAATAATAGCTGCATTTTTAGAATCAGAAGACAGCCAGTTTTCTGTTAACATGTGAATAAAACTGAAACATTGAAAGGATATATACATGAAAATAGGATAATTGGTATTTCCAGAAAGAGGTCCTTCTAGGTAAGTCACCTTAAATAGTTTTACCTTAAACTAGGTAATCTTGAACAGTTTTAATAATAACCATTTTGATGCATAGCTTATATTTTTAGCTATTCATTGATAAATGCAATTCTTCTCAATTTCTATTTGGTAATAAGATGTGAGGGTTTGAGGAGTTTTACATAATTTTGCTCAATTCCATACTGGTTTCTTATCCTATGCCTAGGTTATCCATTGTTTTACCTTAAATTACGTTAAATCACATCTTCTAGTGACTAAGGTTGAAGAACCTGTAGATGTCACCAGGTAATGTTGATTTGATATTCATGTTGCAGTTCATGAGTGACCATCACTATTTACATATATATAGGACAGTTTGGTTTCATTGTTGGGTGTTACTAGATGTATTGCTGGTTGGGCGTGTTTGAGGGCTAAAAGGGTGGGTGGCAATTAATAGACCTTGCTGGAAGACACTGGTTTGTCCCACTGCGTCTTCAGTATCTTGCCACTCTAATCACAGTCACCACCAATCTTGAAGCTGTCAACTGATCTGGCTAACTTGGTAGATTTACTGAGTGAATTCCACAGTAGAACAACATGATTGGTGAAGAAGTTGAACTTTTCATACTTCCTGCTAAATTTTTGACACAGTTTTATGGGATTTGCTCATGTTCTGGTGCATTCACTGTGATCAAAAATAGGCTTAATGGTATAACTGGTCATCATCTTAAATGTGAGGATGACATTTCCTCTCTTTCTACAGTACATTATGGTAGACAGGTCAAGCTTTTCTAGTTGTTGCTTGTAGGAGATTTGTTGTTTGGTATAAGGGAGCTTGGCTGCTCTATGCTGGACCTTCTCAAGTACCTCCATGTCACACTTAAAGTGTGGGTTGGGAACCAATATGCCAAATCAAGGGCTGTGTAAACTAATACTACTACTACTAATAATAATAATAATTACTCACTGCAGCACCAAACCGCCTGAGGCCAACACAGCTATGCATGTTCCTCCTCCAACCTAATCTATTCAAGGCCTCCCTCCTTACACCCTCCCAGGAAGTTCCTATTTCCTTTAAATTTTTATTTATGACATCCTCCCAACCCAGACAAGGACGACCTGCTTTCTGTGTAGCCCCAGACAGTTGGTCAAAAAGGACAATCTTCAGCAATCTGTCATCCTTCATCTGCAGAACATGGCCTAGCCTTCTCAACCTTTCTTCCATTATAGCCCTAGAAAGCAGGATTGAACCATATTTTTTGTACAACCTACTGTTTGAAATACAGTCAGTCAGCCAGGTACCCAGAACAATCCATAGGCAATTTCTCTGGAAAACATCTAGTAAATTTTCATCTGCTTTTCAGAGCACCTGTGCTTCAGAGCCATATTTGACAACTGTAGCTTCTAATATTCTAATCTTGGTTTGCAGACTTATCTTTCTACTCTTCCAGGCTTTTTTTAACTGTAGAAAAACACCCTGAGCCTTAGCTATTCTACTTTTAACATCTTTACTAATAATACTACCAAGGTAAGTGAAGCTGCCAACCTGATCAATATTTTTGTTACCCAACACCACCTTTTCATCTTCACTTGTTCCTAGCCTTAGTAACTTAGTCTTCTTCACGTTAATTTTCAAGCCTATTCTAGCACCCTGAATTCACAGAACCTCTAAAAATTCATTCATTTTCCTCACATTTTTGTCTAATATGCCTAAATTGTAAGCATAATCTAAGTCCATGAGCATTTTTCCTCCCCATTTGATTCCGTGGTCTCCAATTGCCTTTCCTGTGCTCCTTAAGATGAAGTCCATCAAAATGATCCATATAAAGGGGGATAGAACATATGGTTCTTAGCCCTTTTGATAGGCTGGTTCAGGTGTGGCAGTGTATTTGATACCTACAGAAATCAACTTGAAGTGTATGTCCTCTGAGCTTGGAGCAGTGTTCTTAAAATTTTGCCAGGCTAGCTCAATGTGTCCCTTGACAATCACTTGGTCCCATTCTACTGCCCATATTATCTCCCTGATTTTTCTTTAGTTGGTGTAAGTTTGTTGACTAAGCAGCAAGTCATGACAGATGCGGCTGCTGGCACCAATGGGAGGGAGGTACTCAGTATTCACTAACAATCCTGGGTTGTTAGTAATTGTCAAATCTAGTAGGGATGGCATCTGGTTATTCTTATGCTGGGGCAGTTGGTCAATTACCTGATATAGGCTATTGCTACCCAAATATTGAACAAAGAGGTTGCTGACAATACAGCTTTGTTGATAACCCAAGCCCTCAACCCATTTGACATCTGCTAAATTCAGGTCTATAAGAAGAATTAAGTCCTGATTATCATGATTGGATGCTTGTTCAGGCTACTGAATTAGAGCTTGGTAAGACACAAGGGCATCTGGGGCTTCTATATATGCAACCTATCAGTAATGGTTTCCCTAATTAATAATACTGACAAATGCTCAATCCATGGGGAATAATCATGAATGAAAGATAAATCTCTAACCTACATTCTCTCCTTTATGTAGATGGCAGTGCCTCTCCTGTGGTTAAATAGACAGATTTAAGAACAGGCAATATCCAGGTATCCTGAAATGATTTTCTGCTGGTGGGTTACTGGAGTTCTTAGGGGTCAGTTAACAAATACACAGTAAATCATAATCTTCAGTGATGGCTTGCAGTTTCAATTCCAGAAGCTTCTTTGTCACAGTATCAATGTTTGTGTAAAACTGTTTCAACACTTTCTTTCTACTGACTGTGTTGTTATTATGAAACAATTTCAGTAGACTTTTGTAACTAATGTTTGCTGAGCTAGAGCATGAATGGAAAGTATCACTATTATCATCATCAACACTAACACTACTAGAAAACATTACAGTTGGGCTTGTTTCAGTGGGCAATGTGTCAATGCTCCATTACTACCCTGTTTTTTTATGACTGAATCTATTTATGCTTTTCCCTTTCTGCCTTTGTGCAATCAAAGTGAAACTGCATGTCCCCTTTTAGCTCTCTTAATCACAGTCTCCTTTTTAATCCTGTAACTGTCTTTGAGGAAAAGAATAGGCTTAGGGCAGTCACCTGGTTTTGGAGAATTGTTTCCAAGTTGCTGTGGCTTCAGAACAATGATGGATAGCAGGTTGTACAATTGGGCAAGATGGTCCTGAACAAACATTTGCATGTCAGCAGCCTCTCCACACAATCATGGTATTCTATATGCCGCAATGTTAAGCTGACGTTTCTGTCTTTCTCTGTCCTCATGAATAAATTTGGGGGTAAAATTCTGGTTTAGCTACTTTTTGCTATCTTGGAAAGGGGTTAGATTAGGAAAATAAACTTTCAGGAATGGGTGTATAGACTAAATTATGTCCTGGGAAGGTATTTTGAAGTACCTTACTTCTTCTCCCTCTAGAGGGCAGTGGCCTTTGATGACCTGAAGATTTTTGTGTTATGAAAGTGAAACCTTGCAAAACAGATCTTCTGCTTAAATGAAGCACAATAAAAATGAATCCAGGGCCAAAAACGTACTCTATTACCAAGCTTCTATGTTAACCCTTCTCTGATTTCTTAGTCTTAGAAATTTGCCTACTCAACAGCTCACTCAAATTTTGACAAAACAATATTTGGTAAATGTTCAGTTTCATCACAAGCTGTCCAAAGTGTGCATTGCTATATATAGTAAGATTCTGATGGTTGCATATTCTTTCTTTGTCATTATTAGAGAAGTGCATCCACTTTTTAGCTTTTTAAGATCCCCTCCAATGAGACTAAAAATGTGTAAAGTGGGCTTCCTTATAGGTAACATTACATATAGAGCAAAGTGTATTAGTCCATGAGTCATGTGGGCAGCAGGGTAAGGTCTGTGTGCTATATTTATTCAACAAAGAGGTAAACTCAAAAAAAAAACTTGCCCTGCTGCCCACAGGGCTCATGGACTAATATGTTTTGCTTTATAGGTAATGTTACCTGTCAGCAAGCCTACTTTATGGATTTTTAGTTTGCCTTGTGGAGGAAGAGGGTCAACCAGATACAGATGCACTTTACCCAATATTTACCTTAATTTTCAGTTATTAATTTCTTTCTCTCTGGCTTTAGTTCTGAAAATACAATTTCTGCTATTTGAGTAAAATTTCAAGCCTATATCAATTTTTTTTTTCAACATTTTGGAAATGTATTTGTATATCTTTAAAATATTAAAAATTGGGACTGAGCAAAGTTGTGAAGCTGAAAACAATTTTGTAATACTTCATTTAAGCAGAAGATTTATTTTGCAGTTTCACTTTTAAAACACACAGATTTTTCAAGGTCATCAAAGGTCAGGACTCTAAGAGGGTGAAGGAGTGGAGATTGGTACTTCAAAATACCTTCCCAGCACATACTTTTGCCTGTAGACCTATCTCTGAAAGTTTCATTTTCCTAACCTAACCCCTTTTGAAGAAAGTAGCTTAACTAGAATTTTTACTACAAAAATAATTCAATTAGAATTTTACCATTTTGAGCATAAATTTGTCAAATTGGGAGGGGGTACACTGAAGCAAAGTAAATTTAGGAATGACATAGCTGGCCCAAATATGGCTATACAAAAGTTAAAGTAGACTAGTTAGCCTACCAGACCTTTTAAGTGTTTCCTTATAGACAGTAGAGCCCTCAATATTGATATAAGTCCAGGTTAGGGGCTAGGCTATTGAGAAGAAAACATATTAAGTAAACAATTCATGCTTCATAATTTGCAGAATAATTATAGCCAGCAGATTTTGTATGCAGCCATTCTATACTTAAAAGAGTAAAAGACCTCTTTTTGGGGAAAACTACTTTTTTGACATTCTGGAATAATAGCAATAGGTTTTTGGACCTGCTTTACTACAAAATGATGTGAGGGCAGTAACAAGAACCCTGCCTTCTTGGTAAAATTTTAACCAACAATTTGTCAGCATAATTAAAGATGGGGGTCTGTTTTTACAAGCAATTGAAAAGAAAAAAAAATGGGTAAAATTCTAGTTAATTGACTTCTTGCTATCTCAGAAAGGGTTTAGGTTAGGAAAATGAAACTTTCAGGGATGGGTCTACAGGCTAAAGTATGTCCTGGGAAGGTATTTTAATGTACCCATCTCCACTCCTTCTCCCTCTAGAGGGCCCTGAAATTTGTCTACATGACAGGTCTATACCTATTGAAATTTTGAAAAAACAACATTTTACCTTAATTTTCAGTTACTAGTTGCTTTTTCTCTGCCTTCAGTTCTGAAAATACAATTCCTGTTATTTGAGTAGAATTTTGAGCCATATCAATGTTTTTTTTTCAAAATTTAGGAAATGTATTTGGGTATCTTTAAAACCTTATAAAATGGGATTGAGCAAAGTTATGAAGCTGAAAGCAATTTTGTTGTATTTTAATTAAGCAGGAGATCTATTTTGCAAGGTTTCACTTTTATAACACACATATTTTTAAAGGTCATCAAAGGTCAGGGCCCTCTAGAGGGAGGAGTGGAGGTAGATACTTCAAAATACCTTCCTAGGACATACTTTAGCCTGTAGACCCATCCCTGAAAGTTCCATTTTCCTAACCTAAACCCTTTCCAAGATAGCAAGAAGTCAATTAACTAGAATTTTACCAGAAAATGTATTTAACATTTGTTATTTATAGAATAAGTATCAAGCAATAAATCTTCCATTTTTAGCATAAGAAAAAAGGCATTAATATATGAATAAAACATGAAACTCTAAAAGGATATAGGCCTTTACATCAAAATAGGGTAATTGGTAGGCCTATTTCCAAAAGAGGTCCTTGTATGTCAGTCAGTAAACTAATAGCCTAATTTCAAGTGATTGATCTTGAATGATATTAATAATAACCATATTGATGTGTAGCTTAGATCTTTAGCCATTCTCTGATATATTCAATTCCTCCCAACCCCTCTTTGGTAGCAAGATGTGAGGGTTTTAACTTTAGCATACATAATTTTGCTAAATTGGATAGGCTTACTGTTTGTTTTTACCCTATGCAAATAAACAGTCCAAAACATACAGGCTATTTCTAATACATTTCTCCACCCATTACTGGTTTTTCTGGTTCTTGTTTTGTCACAGTTGATTCAATTTATGGGTACACAGACTGAAACAAAAGTATAGCCTATCCTATTTGGAGAATATGCTACATAGGAAATATCTAATTGTGGTTATAAGCTATATTTTCACACTAGGGGGGGGGGTGAACGGTTAAGTACAAGAGAGCTGCATGTAAACTATGTTAGCCTAGGCTACAATTATTCTGAATATTTTTAAGTAGCCTAAGAATTGTTTTCTTTACATGTTTCCTTCTCAATAGCCTCTAATCTAGACCCATATCATGTTTCCTTTAGGAGAGCCTGCAGACTAAGCCTGTGCTACTTTATTAGCCTATCTAAACATCAACAAATTTACTGAAATTCATTTTCTAAGGCCTACCCTAACCCAACTCATTGAAAGGAAGGCTGAAAGTAAGCTTATAAAATCTGAGTAAATTATAAAAAAAAAGAGCCTTCGACTTTAATTAGTTAGCATTGCAGAGTTTTTAAGCTAGAAATACTAGGCTTTAGTAGATGAGCATAGACAATTAACAAAAATGACAATGTTTCTAAGTTACAAAAAGCAATATCCTGAATTTACTAACCTGAGGGGACAGAAAACATAACTTAGAAACAAACAAATAAACACTAAACTCTCGGCCCACACCCACTCAATCATACAGCAAAAGCAAGACAATACTTTCAATATGGCGAATGTTTGGGTTTTTGTTATGAAAGTGATGGAAAGAATTCCGTCTACGACAGATTGCCGTTATTTCACAAATCCAATACCTGATACTGTAGTTACAATTATTGATTATGATCAATAAAATTACCAAGGTAACAGACAAAGAGTATGGGAAACTACGAGTTACCAATACTCTTTAGTGACAGATATAATAGCAGCCTTTATCAGACTTTGCAATATTCGTAAAAGCTTATGAAACTCAATTATCAACAAACAACTTGGTGCAGATTCAAGACAAAACACTTAAGACCAGTGGCGGTTCTAGCCCTGGGCAGGAGGGGGCAGCTGACCCTAGTTTCTCTGACATTATACTCTTTTTATTTCATATTTTCAAACTCATATGGTATATCTTCTCCCCCCCCCCAGATTATGAGGCCTAAAATTGCTAGTGCGTAAGACTGTCGGAAACTTGATATGTAATGGCGTGGCGTGGGCATAGGATTAAATACACCTCAAAATTCGAATATATCAAACAACTAGCTGTTGGGGTGGCGCTTCGCGCCACCCCAACACCTAGTTGGTGGGAGCGCTTCGTGCCCCCACCCCAAGACCCCCCGCACGCGTAAGTCGTTACGCGCCATATTAGTTACGCACCATTGTAGTTGTGTCCCTGTGTCCCACCTGTGAATATATATATATACATATATATATATATATATATATATATATATATATATATATATTTATATATTTAACTACGAAAAACCTGCGAATATACAACATTCTTGGCTGTCCCATTGTCTGTGCATATAAATAGATTGTCAGGTATACCGACTCTTGAAAATGCAACATATAATTGTCCATGGGAAAAAACAATCTGTATTCAGATCTATACCTCATTATTCTAATGATTGCCCTTGAGCTTTGTTGATTGCTAATCGAACATTCCCTGTATCCCCGTCGTCATTTATATATCCCCCTGTGCCCCCCGGCGCCCCCGTTGTTGTTGTTTCCCTGTGTCCCGGTTGTCATTTGTGTCCCGGTGTCCCAGTCAGTAATTTCTCTTTGAGTGTCGCGGTCGTCATTTATATTCCCTGTGTCCCGGTGTCCCGGTCGTCATTTTTGTCTCGGTCATCATTTGTGTTCCGGTGTCCCGGTTTGTAATTTCTCTTTGAGTGCCCTGGTCGTCATTTATATTCCCTGTGTCTCGGTCGCCATTTGTGTCCCGGTGCTTTGTTGATAGTGATTGCTAATCGAATATTCCTTGTGTCCCGGTCGCTTTCTCTTTGAGTGTCCCGGTCGTCATTTATATTCCCTATGTCTCGGTGTCCCGGTCGTCATTTGTGTCCCGATGTCCCGGTCTGTAATTTCGTCAGTCGACAAATATGACGTCAGTCGATACATAAACATGACGTCACTCAACACACAGAAAACTTATTTATATATATATAGATACGTGGTAACGAACTGTAAGTAAGGAGCGACTCGGGTTAATGGGATTTTTATAGCACAAAGTTCCGTTTCTGAGTTTTGGTATACATGAATGATGAAGTCTCCAGTATTCAAAACATGATCTAAACATAAGAAGGACTCCTTCAGTGAGGAAGAAGCAAAATCTTGTTCTAATAAGAGCCATACAATGCCAGTCAATTAAAAAAAAATGATTAGAATTAAAAAGAATCTACGTAAGCACGGTAAAACGTATGAAGTTAAACCGCTGCTTAAATATGAAAAAATGAAATACCAAATTCTTCCAATTACAAATAAAAATCAAGGAATGGTAACCTACTAGGCCAACACAATCAAATAATAAAATAACAAATTCTTGTAGAAAACCCAAAATAATATTCATTTCTATCTACAAAAGAGCTCTTAGATGCTGCTAATAATCTGAAAAAAATTGTTTTATATCGATCCCTACCCTATCTCTAGATACTCCTATCATCCAAACGCTGTAGGCAACTAGACGAATAAAAATATCAATCACGAGTAGGCTACTCCACTGTAAACATAGCTTATTTAGAAACCCCTGAAGGTGTGTAACATTTCAGAATTACTATCTGTTTTGTTCTCTGCATATAATTTCACATATGTTTTCCATTTTCGAAAAGTTTGAATTTTTTTTTTATGACGTCACTTGTCCATGGTTAACCAGCACTTTCCAGGGTGATCAAGGGTAACTTATCAGACAATTAATATATTTCAAGTAGTAATGCTACCAACCGTTGACGTCATTACGTCTCGTGAAATGATAAGGACAAGTGACCGGGCTAGTCGGATAAGCGATTAGGAATGTTCAAATGCACTAAAAAAAAGTACAGCAATTATCGAAGAGATAGTCAGATAGAACTAATTCAAACCTTTGCCGATTGCCTTTCAAAACCTTTGTCTTGAATCTCTATTGAAAGTACTTTTGCTGGCAAGCTTTCAAACTGTTGTTTTAAACTGTATTCCTGTGCAAAAGAAAGGTAACGAAAAATTATAACAGTGTTCTGGCCGTCACAACAAAGCTTTATAGACGAATTGTTAAACCAAACGATGGTTTCGAATGTTTCGACCTTAGGCAGCTAAGAAACTATGGTTTTAAATTCATCACCCAGAATCATGTTCATCTTGTGGACAGGGTAATAATTTTCAAAAATCTTGATACTTTATCTTGGAATTGTAATAATCTGGAAAATTTTTGCTTCAGTTTTATAGGGGTTGACTTATAAAAAGCCTTCGTGTTAATCAACCATAATACAAGGTATCTAAAATGAATTTGAATTTGTCCCTTATTTTATTACAGCAGTTGCGTCTTTCCTTTCTAACTGAAAACAAGCAGTTAAGAAATTTACATGTTCATTCCGTTCCTCTCTAAAATTTACAATTGTGTGTCCCAGGGATCCCGGCATGGCCTAGTTTTCCTTGATATTACTAAAGCTTCGATGTGGATTTTGCGAACAAGTGTAAACTTGTTGATACAATTGTCTTGTAGACGCTCTATAGAAATTCACAAGTGCCCCAATGGCTTCGAACTCATTCAACTGCATACACTACTAACGATATGACAGTTAATCCATCAGAGCATAACAATTTTAACATTTTTCGTACTTAGGACCCTCTTTTCTTTCAATCTCCTTCGAAATGTCCGTTAGAACTACGAAATTACGTTAGTACTTGGTATAACAATCTCAAGTGGTTTAAAATCAGATAACCACATTAATGATATAATAAAACGCGCAAATGGCACATTTCCCCCCTTTGAATCTCTTACAAGTTTAAATGTCCAAGACCTCAATATATTGTGAATTTCTCCCTTATTTTTACACCCAATCCTTGAGTATGCCAACCCTGTTTTTGGCATCCTGGCATATCCAGGGAATTGCAGGATAGAATAAGGACCCCTAATGTCTCCCTTCTCCCTAAAGCCAATCTGGCTTCCTTAGCAAGAAACTTGCGTATCTCACCAATAGTGTTCCCCAAAACCCCCCAATAAACTGACTTTCTTTGCCCCCCTTGCATCCTCCCCTCCTTTAGACGTCTCTCTTGTTCTGCCTCTAAATCCTATTGTTTACTACAAAAAGATTTTCTACAGAAAGATGTAAACTTTTATCCATTATATAATTGAACTATGTTGTGTAAAGTCTTCCGTTAATCGTATAGGGCTTGCCTTATTAAATATTAGACACCCTATTTTTATTTTAGTTTTTATTCTGATAGTTTCATGTACGACATGTTTTGTCTTTAATTACTTTTAATGTTTATTTGTTGTTTTGCTCTTTCTGTATTTTCTTATTTTTCTTCTTCCTTTGACTTCTTCTATACTTGACATAAAAAGCGATTTCAACTCTATTAGAACGATAGGTAGTCTTTCTGAAACAGAGATTGTCTTATTAGAGTCTCTCTTGTGCGTCAGATTCACACGATGGGCTATGTTGCGCCTCACATGAGGCACTGAGAGGGCGGTAGGTTGCTCTCCGATCAATTTGGTATTGAAAAGGGTACAATGTTTCAGAAATTGCATTAGAGCTCACCAAGCGAGCCCTTCTCCAACTTTCTACAGCCAGCTGTCCATTATGACGATTCCTGGCAAAGAAATAAGTAGATATCTATAAAATGCAGGATGCAAATGACTCATTAGCAAGTCAGCTGTGTTAA